>NC_045987.1:3919939-4058131 GCF_010909765.2 Amblyraja radiata | reverse complement strand
ATGAGGGGAGAAAAAACTTTTTCACCCAGAGAGAGTTATGAATTTATGGAATTCCCTGCCACAGAGGGCAGTGGAGGCCAAGTCACTGGATGGATTTAAGAGAGAGTTAGATAGAGCTCTAGGGGCTAGTGGAGTCAAGCGATATGGGGAGAAGGCAGGGACGGGTTATTGATTGGGGACGATCAGCCATGATCACAATGGATGGCGGTGCTGGCTCAAAGGGCCGAAAGGCCTCCTCCTGTACCTATTTTCTATGTAACTCTATCTATGTAACTCTATCTATGTAACTCTATGCCTGTCCCCCGCAGAGTTACTGCAGCATTTTTGCGTCTATCTTGTGTATTCCACGTGTCTGTTTAACTGTGCGTTTACTGGTGCTAGAAGATGCTGTCAGATTTCCACGCTGTCCTGACAAGCAGATTTTCCCCTCGTTACAAGATCAAACTGCAGAACAGTACATTTCATTACAGTCCTCTTGCTGGCAGTTCACAGAGCCACTAAAGAATAATGATGCACAGTCATTGCATTGTCACACAGGTACCCAACAAGGCTTCGCTTTGTAATGAGCCTTATTTAATGTTTAATGGGCATGTACAGAGTCCTCACACTACCATATACATCTCAGCCATCGAGGTAAACAGTGTGAAGCCATCATTTGAACAGTTGCCATTGGAACTAGTCTTCTCCAACAGCAGCTTTTAAGATGTTTGAAATAGATTGAAAAGTAGTCTTTTGTGTGAAGCGTTTTCACCAAATTAATATTATTAACCTCATTTCAATATTTAAAGAAAAATCTAGCCCAATGTGATTCTGGATAATATACACCATTGCAGTGTTTCCATCAGTTCATAAGTTCCAGGAGAAGAATTGGGGCCATTCAGCCCATCAAGTCTAGTCCGACATTCAAGATGGCTGATCTATCTTTCCAGCTCAACCCCATTCTCCTGCCTTCGCCACAAACTGCCTGACATACTAATAGGCTGGTCCCACCTAGGCGATTTTCGACTTGGACAATGGATTTCACCGAAGTCAGCACCAGCAACAGCCTACGTCACCTGCCGACAACCTACGACCACCAATAACAGCACAATTGTTGCCACTGTCGCCGAAACATTTTCAACAGGGTGAAAATTTTTTGGCAGTCGCCTGGTGTTGCATAAAAAATCGCCTGTGGGACAAGCCCGTTACTGATCAATAATCTGTCTTCCTCTGCCTTACAACTATGCATTGATTTGGTCCCACAGCCTTCCGTGCCGCCCCCAACTTTGTTGCGACCATTGTTCTGAATCTCTCCAAGGCCGGCTGATGTAAAAGTCTTTATTCATCAAGAGAACCAGACACTCACTTAGAGACCCACACAGTCCAATCTCCCAAACTCAAAGTACATCAAGTTTTTAGACTCTTCAAATCAAAGATAACATCAGGTGATTCAATACAATTTCAATAGCTCCAATTATGTTGTTTACTTTGATCTTCTGAGTCGGATAAAAGTTTCCACTGAGTTACATATTTACAATGGAGCTGACGAGACACCTCTGACTTTCAACAAACTTTGATGGTACAAAGTAATTCATAAAGATGGTCTAAATGCTTCCAAGAACACAGAACCCAAATGCTCAAAATGAGTGTTGTGGAGGCCGACCCTCATCAGTACACAAGTATCCCACTTATTGATGTATAGATGGAAACACGAGCGTGCAGGTCACGGGGAGAACGTACAAACTCCGCACAGACAGCACCCGCAGTCAGAATTACACCCGGGTCTCTGGCGCTGTGAGGCAGTAACTCTACCACTGCGCCACCGTGCCATCCTTCTAGAGAATACCGGGAAACATGGGCATGTGACTAGACGGTCTGTCTGTTTGCAAAGTTGTCCTTTATGCCGATGTCCCAATTAGGAAACCTGAACGGAAACCTCTGGAGACTTTGCGCCCCACCCAAGGTTTCCGTGCGGTTTCCAGAGGTTCCCGGAGGTTTTTGTCAGTCTCCCTACTTGCTTCCACTACCTGCAACCTCCGGCACTGAAACCGCACTGAAACCTTGGGTGGGGCGCAAAGTCTCCGGTGGTTTCCGTTCAGGTTTCCTAAGTGGGACAGGGGCATTAGTCATTTCAAACTGGTTATTCCTTTCAATGTGTCATAGGGCAATCAGGATAATGGGCCTTTAAGGCCAAGTTAAGACTCTACGCTTTCAACAAATTTGAAACTTGCCGGACACAAGATGGTGCTGGAAACGTTGCAACTCTTGTGTACTGACTCAGTGCAATCTACTGTTGTTACAGTGTGTAGGAAAGCACTGCAGATGCTGGTTTAAATTGAAGATAGACACAAAATGTGGATTAACTCAGCGGGACAGGCTGCATCTCTGGAGAGAAGGAATGGATGACGTTTTGGGTCGAGACCCTTGTTCAGTCAGAGAGGGGGAGAGAGAGAGGGGATAGAGCGGGGAGAGAGAGGGGGGCAAGAGAGGGGAGAGAGTGAGTGGAGGAAAGAGAGAGGGGGGGAAGAGAGAGGAGAGAGAGGGGGGATAGAGGGGAGAGAGAAAGAGGGGGAGAGAGCCTGTATGTAGTGTGAATATATGTAGAGAATATATGTAAGAAAAAACTGCAGATGCTGGTTTAAATCAAAGGTAGACACAAAATGCTGGAGTAACTCAGCAGGTGAGGCAGCATCACCTGCTGAGTTACTCCAGCATTTTGTGTAAAGAATATATGTTGGGTGTGCACATTGTACTGATTCAAGAAATGTTACTTCCCTGATGTAATGTTTCCATATTTCAAGGCATCTGACTAAACAGAGAATTAATAATCCACTTTTATGTTGCGTATCACGATTTTCTGAAGCCACTTTCCATTGCAAATCCCTGCATATCTCAACACTGAATTTGAATACATTTTCTCCAGTCTAATTTATATCCCTTGCAAGAGAAACTTCAAGAAATCAATTTACCAGATACCCTAAACAGTCATCTGCATAATCCAAAGATTGGAACCGTTTCTTGGCATTCAGAAAGGTAAATCAAGAAAGATGCTTTATGCTAACACGGCCCAAGTCCCTGTATCACATACAATCACACTTCTGGAGAGCAAATGGACTGACACAAACTTAATAAGCTGACCTACATTTAGAAATGGCTTTCTTTGAAAAATTGGCTCTCTGTGGGACTGTGTCTGTAATCGGAGAAAGTCAAATCTCCCCAGTTTACAATGCATCGCAACCTGGAAAATATTCAACATGGCTTCCTGAATCTTATATTCCGGCACTTGAAATGTGATGTTCTTGGGCAGTGAGGCAACGCAAAATAAGTTTCCTTCCCAAAATGTGTTAGCATCAACCGTGCACAATACCCTATTCCATCCCACTATTTGGCAGACATTGCAAGCCAGTCTGAAGAAGGGTCTCGACCCGAAACGTTACCCGTTCCTTCTCTCCAGCGATGCTGCCTCTCAGTCCTCGGTCTCCTCCATTGTCAGAGTGAGGCTAAACACAAAGTGGAGGAACAGCATCTCATATTTCGCTTGGACAGCTTACAGCAAAGATCCTATAGTGGAGCAAGATAGACCACTCCTTCTAAATGCAATGGGCTGATGTGTAGTACGCAACGGAGCGGAACGTGGGCCTTTATTTCATCCATTTCAGTAACCCGACCCGACCCGACCCGACCCGACTCGACTCGCAGTGTAGTCAACGTTGCGGGGGAACAGTTTGTGTTAATAAATTATAATTCTGAAAATTAGGGAAAGATTTTTACCAAAGAACTTTTATTTTAACGAGGGTTCCGTAACCGGCTTCCGTCTCCGCACTAGTATCTTTGCTCCGCTACGGGATCTTTGGTGCGGAGACGGAAGCCGGTTACGGACATGGGGCCAAAAATTACCCACGAATCTGCCCATCTTTTTCGTCGAGTGATCTATCTTGCTTGCTATAGGATCTTTGGCTTACAGCCCAGTGGTATGAATATTGACTTCTCTGACTTCAGGTAGCCCCGGCATTCCCTCTCTCTCTCCATCCCTCCCCCACCCAAGTCGCACCAGCTTCTCATTTTCACCCAACAAACAGCTAACAATGAAGAAGGGTTTCGGCCCGAAACGTTGCCTATTTCCTTTGCTCCATAGATGCTGCTGCACCCGCTGAGTTTCTCCAGCATTTTTGTCTACCAACAGCTAACAATGGCCAGTTTCCTTTATCATTGTTACATTTTCGCATATCTTTCATTCATTGTTCTTTATCTCTCCACATCATCGTCTATATCATTGTATGAAGTTGAAACACTGACAAAGCATTGCAGATGGTGGTCTATACACAAACGGACACAGAGGGCTGGTGCCACTCAGCGGGCCAGGCAGCATCTCTAGAGAACATTGACAAGTGATGTCGGGACCCTTCTTCAGACTGATTCAGTCTGCTGAGTTACTTTGATGACTTTCGGGCTATCCTTGATCGGACTTCGCTGGCTTTAAATTACACTAAGAATAAGGGGTAAGCCATTTAGAACGCAGACGAGGAAACACTTTTTCTCACAGAGCGTGGTTAGTCTGTGGAATTCTCTGCCTCAGAGGGCGGTGCTGGCAGATTCTCTGGATGCTTTCAAGAGAGCTGGATAGGGCTCTTAAAGATAGCGGAGTCAGGAGATATGGGGAAAAGGCAGGAACGGGCTACTGATTGGAGGTGATCAGCCATGATCACATTGAATGGCGGTGCTGGCTCGAAGGGCCGAAAGGCCTACTCCTGCACCTATTGTCTATTGTCTATTAAACATGATTCCCTTATCATGTATCTGTACACTGTAGATTGTATTGTCTTTCCGCTGACTAGTGAGCATGCAACAAATGCTTTTCACTGGACGTCGGTACATGTGACAGTGCACTGAAATCTAAAACTTTGTGCCTCACCATTTTGTGTCATTTTACTTCCTGAGCTTCTGAGCTTCTGCACTTCAAAGCTGCAGTGTGTGGGCATCCAAGTGTAGTTTGACTGTAGCTGGCCAACAGTTCCCCATACAAACACCAGCATGATCTATTCCACCCCAATGACTACTCTCGCAAAGGGACATCGCATTTATATTATAAATCATGAACTATGCAAATCCAGAATTTGGATTTGACTTGCATGAGATATTTCCAAATGGTTCCAATTGTCAAGAGGTTGTACTTAGCGAGCATTTCATTCTCTCTTTGAATTGGTCAATGTTGCATTAAAACAATCAGCTACAATGAGTGTTTGAAGGCATCTGTGCTGCCTCAGCCAGTATCAGTCCAGGAGGGATTCACTTGGTTAAATCGTGAAACCAGAGGATTTTTTTTTAGCGATGTAGTGCGGAAACAGGCCCTTCGGCCCATCGACTCCGTGATGACCAGCGATCCCCGTACACTTACACGCAAGGGACGGTTAACAATTATTTTACCGAGACCGGTGGGCGGCACGGTGGCGAACCGGTAGAGTTGCTGCCTTACAGCGCTTGTAGACCCTGGTTCGATCCCGACTATGGGCGCTGTCTGTGCGGAGTTTGTACGTTCTCCCTGTACGCCACTTTGCCGCTCATAGAATCCTACAGCACGGAAACAGACCCCCTGGTTCAGCCCGCCCACGCCGACCATCATGTCCCATTTACACTAGTCCCACCAGCCTGCGTTTGGCCCGTATCACCCTCAACCTGTCCTATACATGTAATGGTGGTCTGTTTTGGTGTGTGGTTACAATTGTTATTATGTGGGTAGAGAAATGTTTTAAAGTGCACAGGGATCGCTGGTCAGCACGGACTCGATGGACCGAAGGGCCTGTTTCCACGCTGAATCTCTAAACTAAAAAATCAAACTGAAGTAACTCAAACATGTTCTTAAAGATATATCGTAGACAAATGGCTTGAGCTCTTTCTAATTACCTGCATTAAGTGCTCAGATAATTGTTTTGCAATTCAAAAGCTGTGGCTCACGAGGTATTCAAGGGATTTAAGAATATTTAGATATAGATGTTTGAATTTAAGTATCAAAAAAGGCTGAAAAGAGATAAACAACAAAAACTATTGAAGTCGGGAACTGAAAATCTATTGAGACTAATATCTGAAATTAGATGTCCATAAATTCTAGGAGCAAATAGACCATCAAGTCCACTGCCATTCAATCGTGGCTGATCTATCTTTCCCTCTCAACACCATTCTCCTGCCTTCTCCCCATAACCTCCGACACTTGTACTAATCAAGTATCCGTCAGTCTCCGTCTTAAAAACATGCATTGACCTGGCCTCCACAGACGTCTATGGCAATGAATTCCACAGATTCACCACGCTCTGATGAAAGAAATTCCTCCTCATCTCCTTTCTAAAGAAACGTCTTTTGATTCTGAGGCTATGGCCTCTGGTCTCGACTCTCCCACTAGTGGAAACATCCTCTCCACATTCACTCTATCCAGATGGATAATTACAGAAATATTTTTTTTTATTTAAACTTCAATTCTTGAAAAAAACAAGCTTAATTTTTCCCTAAAGGAGTTTCTATCATGTAACTCAAAAGGCTTAAATTTCATAGTTTTAATGATCTTTATATTTTTAAGCGCCAGTCCGTTCCATTTACATTTTTAACACTCTCAGAAAACAGCATATATTTTTGCCAGTGGGCTCCCAGTTTCACTTAGCTCATGGCAGGCCCCACACACCACTGCCAATTGAAAGGATATGCAAACTGCCTCTACTCCTCACCTCAAACTATCGTGTCCTCTATAAGTGGGCGGCACGGTGGCGCAGCGGTAGAGTTCCTGCCTCACAACGCCAGAGACCGGGGTTCGATCTTGACTACGGGTGCTGTCTGTATGGAGTTACATTCTCCCCGAGACCTGCGTGGGTTTTCCCCGGGGTCTCCGCTTTCCACCAACACTCTAAAGACGTACAGGTTTGTAGATTAATTGGCATGGTATAATTGTAAATTGTCCCTAGTGTGTGTAGGATGGTGTTAAAGTGCGGGGATCGCAGTTCAGCACAGACTCGGTGGGCCGAAGGGCCTATTCTGTGCTGTATCTCTAAACTAAACTATATGTTACTGACAATGTGTGCATTAAATCTCCACGGCAAATTCTTGGCCATGGATATGAGAATTGGTGTGGGTATGAATATTTTTAGTTTAGTTTAGTTTCGAGATACAGCACGGAAACAGCTCCTTGGTTGCAAGCGCTGTAAGGCAGCAACTCTACCGCTGCGCCACCGTGCCGCCCACAATAACGTCTCATCCGATTACTCTTTGAAGGAGTTTGACGTGTGGGAAATTCTGGCAAAGCAGAGCAACAAGTCAACAGGCGCTCGAAGAAAACATTTGCCTCTTGAACTCTGGCCAATGTGTAATGGGAAGCGAAACGATAGAGGCTTGCAGGGAATTGTTAATGGCATCAGTCAGCATTCGAGACCGCGTTCTCCTGCTATTTTCCTTCATAAATTTTCTTGATGGTTTACACTTATGACCAGACCAGACCTGACGACCCAGTTTGGAGACAGATCCTCTGTACTTATTGGAATATTTCCAGCTGGTTAAAGACAGGGCACAAAAACTGGATTGCTCTCGAATCCCAGAGTGTAACTAACGGCTTATGGTTCGTAGTTAGTACGGGGAATGGTTAGTACTGGTGAGGTCACTATGTTAAAGGAGCATGCACTGATCGACAGAAACTAGGCTCATAAATAACAAAGTTCTGAAAACATTCGACCCTACATACCAAACAATTCTTTTATTGGTACCCATCTCTCTTGTTGACGGTGTATAGATTTCTTTGTTTCAGATAATAAACCGCACACTATCAGCTCTCTTATTAGGAAATGAAAACTCAAATGGCATTATTTTGAAGCAGGTTTGGCAGAGAATTGTGGACGCAGCCCAGACCATCACACACACAAACCAATTGTCTCCATCTACTCCATTGACTCCATCTACACCTCAAGGGTCTGTCCCACTTGGGCGTCATTTGCGCGGCACACAGGTGGCGCGCGAAGATTTCGTGAATCCCAAAATCCTGGGGGTCCGCACGCAACCGCGCGTCACTGCCTACGTCACCACGCCTCACCACGCGCCATGCGCGCGAAACGCACGCCATTCGCGCGTCACAACTCACGACCATACAGGTGCCAAACAGCGGCATATCGCCTGTATGGTCGTGAGCAGTCGCCCAAAGAGTCGTACCTTTTTCTGGTCGCCGCTGGATTTTCAACATGTCGAACATTTTCGGCCACCTGCTGCGACTATGACGGGTGCCGGCAAGTCGCCGAAAAAAACACGTGTAAATGGGACAGGTCCTTAACTCAGTGGGACAAGCAGCATCTCTGGACAGAAGGAATGGGTGACGTTTAGGGTCGACTGGTTAGGGATAAGGGGAACGAGAGATATAGACGATGATGTAGAGATAAATCTATATCACTCATTCCCTTACCCCTAACCAGTCTGAAGAAGGGTCTCGACCCGAAACATCACCCGTTCCTTCTGCCCAGAGATGCTGCCTGTCCCGCTGAGTTACTCCAGCATTTTGTGTCTATCTTCGGTTTAAACCAGCATCTGCAGTTCCTTCCTACACATTTGGCGTTTACAATGTTTGGCTACAAAACACTGGGAAGTCCTAAAATTATTAAAGATGTTAATTAAATACAAACTAGAGAGATTTTTTCCTTTGGCTTTTGATCACATTTGAGCTTCGTTGATTATTTAACAATGCCTTGGCTCTTTTACAGCTTTAATCTTCCCTTAATCTCACAGTGATTAACATACAAAGCGCATTCATTAAGGATCATTCTGCATTTATAGCTAAAAACCGCGATATGCTTTTGAATATATTTTGGTAATGACGGATCAGATTTCCCTCGGGCAGTGTGGTTTATTAGAAAAACCGAATCCACATGAAAAGCAGTTTTGTTTTTCATTTGATATTTCATTAGAAACAGTTCAGTTCTAATGATGGCAAAGGGCGGATTCATTAGATTTTGGCCCACGTTAGAAATACAAATACCAAATGATTCCCCAAGAAAGAGCTTGATTCAGGAACTCTCGTGGTGGTGAAATACACTGGAATTAAACAGCAGACACGAGAAGGAGTGGGAAGGGACTGCAGATGCTGGTTTACACCAAAGGTAGACACAAAATGCCGGAGTAACTCAGCGGGGCAGGCAGCATCTCTGGAGAGAAGCACTGGGTGATGTTTCGGGTCGAGACCCTTCTTCAGACTGAAGAAGTTCTATGTTATCACACTTTCTCATCCACTCCACACAGAGTCTTCTTCAGACTGAAGAAGGGTCTCGACCTGAAACGTCACCCAGTCCGTCTCTCCATAGATGCTGCCTGTCCCGCTGAGTTACTCCAGCATTCTGTGTTTATCTTAAGGGCCTGTCCCACGATGCGAGTTCACCCAAGAGCTCTCCCGAGTTTAAAAAAAAATTAAACTTGTGGTAAGTACGTAGAATGTATGTAGCGGGTACGTCGGAGCTCATGGATGTCTCGTAACGGCTCGTAATGCTAACGGCAGGTACTCAGGAAACGCAGAATCTCGTGAAGTTTTTTCAACTGAGTGAAAAATTTCCAAGAGTAAAAAAATACTCGTGATGAAGTACCGCGAGTTTGATTTTTTTTTTAAACTTGTGAGAGCTCTTGATTGAACTCGCATCGTGGGACAGGCCCTTTAGGCATGAGAAGGTTCTCAATTAAGTGGACAAAGGTGGGTAATTCAGCAGGTAAGGCAGCATCTCTGGTGGAGTTAACGTTACCTAACCTTGCCTCTACAGATGCTGCCTGGCCCATTGAGTTGCTCCAACATTGTGTTCTATGTAAGATTCCAGTATCTGCAATTCTTTGCCTCCCTTGAAAGAAAGATAAATGGTCTAAATTATTATTGCAAGTTAGCTGGTGGGTAGCCAATATTTTAAATTATATTCAAATTTAATACAATTTAACTTTGCAGAGGAAGCTGACCGTGTTTTATTTTAGAGATACAGCGCGGAAACAGGCCCTTCAGCCCAACGGGTCCGTGCCGACCAGTGATCCCCGCACATTAACACTATCCTACACCCACTAGGGACAATATTTACATTTACCAAGCCAATTAAGCTACAAACATGTACGTCTTTGGAGTGTGGGAGGAAACTGAAGATCTTGGAGAAATCCCACACGGGGAGAACACACAAACTCCGTACAGACAGCACCCGTAGTCGGGATCGAACCTGGGTCTCCGGCGCTGCATTCGCTGTAAGGCAGCAACTCTACCGCTCCACCGTATGTATGGTGGCGCATTTACGGTGTATTAAATAGTGTGAGGGATTGATAGGGTGAATGCACAGAGTCTTGTTCCAAGAAGGGGGGGTGTCAAGAACCATAGGTTTAAACTGAGAGGGGAAGATTTAATAAGAACCTGAGGGGCAACTTTTTTCACACAGAGGGTGGTGAGTGTATGGAACAGCCTGCCAGAGGGGGTAGTTGAGGCAGGTACTACAACAACATTTAAAAAGACATTTGAACAGGTACAGCTCCTAGACTACGGAACAGCATCCCTCTTCCCAACAGAACTGCCCCCTCCATCGACTCTTTTAAGTCGAGACTTAAAACTCATCTTTACTCTCAAGCCTTTCTTGACGTCCTCTGAGGGAGGGCTATATGTATGTATTTATGTATGTACTTAATCTATGAACCACTGTTGTGTAACGTTAGTACCTCCACCAATGTAAAGCACTTTGGTCATCGAGAGTTGTTTTTTGAATGTGCTATAGAAATAAAAGTGACTTGACTTGACTTGGATAGGAAAGGCTTAGCGTGCTGCGGGCCAAATGTGGGAAGCTGGGACTAGCCTAGATGGGGCGTCTTGGTCAACATGGGCAGGTTGGGCCAAAGGGTCTGTTTCCGTGCTGTATGGCAGCATCTATGTATGGATATAATCACGGGATATCATCCTCATTACTCCAAATTGATTATGGCGAGGGCATTTAAAATATTTAGGAGAGGAATCTGCTATGACTCGAATGCTTCCACTCTTCAAGAAGTAGTTTCTGGCTGGGAATATTCAGACATTCATTAACCCAGTTTTCCCCGGGTGCTCCGCATTTCTCCCACATTCCAGAGACTTACGGGTTTGAGGGTTAATTGGCTTCTGGAAATTGTGGGGATGAGAAAGTGGGATAACATGGAACTCGTGTACAGGTGATCATTGGTTGGCGCGGACTGAATGGGCCGAAGGGCCTGTTTCCACGATGTATCTCTGAACACTAAACTAACTAAATCTCACAAATGAATTATAGACATACGATAATAGATTGCGGGTGCCGTTTCTTTTAAGATTTTAAAAAGAAAACCCAAGGAAATTAGCATTCAGAAATCTGAATTTTGTGACTGATCCAATCTGCACAATATGCACCAAACTCCCTGATGTTTGCACAGCCATGGAGGTGGAGTAAGTGAGGAATGGAAACTCATTAAAAATCATTTTCATTTCGCAAGCCTGCAGATCTGAAAGTTATCAAAGTCTTGAATTAGCAAAAAGTGTCAGGCTCTGGGGAGCCCACAGTTTACTCTGTGCAGTCTAAGCCCCATCTTCAATGGAGGAGATCATCTCGGGCAGCTCAAGGGTTCTTGCAAATAATTGTAAGGAGCGCTGACTTCCTTTACAGTGAACAACCACAAGACGAAAGAAGGGTCTCGACTCGAAACGTCAAGCATTCCATCCGTCCAGAGATGCTGCCTGTCCCGCTGAGTTACTCCAGCATTATGTGTCTATCTGCAGTGTAAACCAGCATCTGCAGTTCCTTCCTGCACACAACACTAACGTAGTTAGAACTGCCAAAATGGATCCCAATTTTTATGGATAACAAGGAATGTTGGATGGTTTATTGTTCTACAAACTGCTTCTTAGAAGGCATGATGTCCAATTAAAACGAGGGAACTAAATTGATCCTCCTTAACAGTATCAAGCTTGCATCTAATTTTCACTAAGACGGTTTTCGGTATAATTTAAAATTGAAGATCTACTTCCTCAACCAAAAACTGCTATATTTTTTGTTTGTATTTATAGAGGTGTATAAAATCATGAGAGGAATAGATTGGGTAGATGCACTGTCTCTTGCCCAGAGTAGGGGAATCGAGAACCAGAGGATATAGGTTTAAAAGGAACCCGAGGGATGTATGGAACAAGCTGCCAGAGGAGGTAGTTGTGGCAGGGACTATCCATACGTTTAAGAAACAGTTATACAGGCAAGTGGTAGCACAGGCTTGGAGGGACATGTACCAAACGCAGGCAGATGGGACTAATGTAGAAAGGGCATGTTGGCAGGTGTGGGGAAATTGGGCCGAAGGGCCTGCTTTTAAGTTGCAATCACCCCCTCTTCCTTTGCTGCCCTTCACCTGCATTGAGATGAAGAATGCTGTTGGATTCATACTAATTTGTAATAACGTGACAATAAACTAAACTGCACAGTGGAGCAGCGGTAGAGTTGCTGTCTTGCAGCACGTACAGCGCCAGAGATGCGGGTTCGATCCAAACTCTGAGCGCTGGAGTTTGTACGTTCTCCCCATGAGCCCTCCAAGACCTTCAGTTTCCTCCCACATTCCAAAGACGTGCAGTTCCAATGGTTAAACCCCTGTCCCACTGTACGAGTTCATTCAAGAGCTCTCCCGAGTTTGCCCTGATTCGAACTCGGAGATTTACGGTAACGGCCGCTCGTAAGTACTCGGGGCTCTCGTGGACATTTTTCAACATGTTGACATGTTGAACATGTTGAAAAATCTTCACGAGTCTTCCCGAGCTTACCTGCCGTTAGCGAGTCTTTCCGAGTACCTGCCATTAGCGTTACGAGCCGCTAAGAGACGTTCCCGAGCTCCGATGTACCCGCTACGTTCAATCTCCGTGCTTACCACGAGTTGATTTTTTTTAAAACTCGGGAGAGCTCTTGGAATGAACTCGTACAGTGGGACAGGGCCAATGATCGGCTTGGTATAAGTGTAAATTGTCCTTAGTGTGTGTAGGATAGTGTTAATGTGCGGGGATCGCTGGTTGGCGCCAACTCAGTGGGCCGAAAGGTCTGTTTACACGCTGTACCTCTAAACCAAACTCAACTAATTGAGGGGGGCAAGTGTGGAGAAACTGATTGAGCTTTGCACTTCCCAACTGGTCTTGTCTGAGGTGTTCAGAAGGTGGAACATGACTGCGGGCATTCCAGTGCAATGGTTTGCCCCATTCTCCTTGTCAGAATTAATTACTGTGAGAATTAATTAATATGTTGCATAGAATGCAAATCTAATCCAAAGATTTGCAAGGGGGAAACAGCTATTCCTTAATCACAGCTGCAATTAAATAACCTGGATAGATCTACATGATTGATGCAATCAACATTTAAGTAGCCACAGGCATAGCCTTCATGCTCCCCATCACTAATGTTGATTCTATTCCCGTGATTCCCACTTCTATATCAATTTGCATCTCATTGAGAGAATTATCCTCCCAACTCTTGTTCAATTAGAGTCATGCAATTTAATAATATTTCACTTTAGATCATTGGCCTTTCCACATTGGAACTTCCTAGTGGTTGAAATGTCTGTAAAGGAATGTTAATCACACAGAAATGTTCTTTGTCCAACTTGAAGTGTGTTACTGTAAATGGGCAGTTCTGAAATATAATGCAAGTCTGCACCACCAGACTCAGGAACAGCTTCTTCCCCTCTGCCATCAGGCTTCTGAATGGTCCTTCCATAAGCTAGGGTACTGCCCGATTCACCTCTACCCCATTGCGGACATTGGACTTTGTCTATGGAACTAAAGGTGGACACAAAAAGCTGGAGTAACTCAGCGGGTCAGGCGGTATCTCTGGAGAAAAGGAATGGGTGACGTTTAGGGTTGAGACCCTTCGAGCTGATGCACTACAATGCTGAGAACTATATTTTGCACTCTATATCTTTCCCTTTGCTCTATCCATTGTAATTGAGCTGGCGTGATTGTATTCACTTATAGTATTATCTGATCTATGTTAAAAGGAACTGCAGATGCTGGTTTATACCGAAGATAGACACAAAGTGCTGGAGTAACTCAGCGGGTCAGGCAGCATCTCAGGAGAAACAGGATGGGTGATGGGCGAGTTTGAAGAAGGGTCCCGGCCTGAAACGTCACCCATCCTTTTCCTCCAGAGATGCTGCCTGACCCGTTGAGTTACTCCAGCATTTTGTGCCTATCTTCGGTATTATCTGATCTGCTTGGATAAATTTAAATGACTGGCTTTGCATATAAAATACAACCATGTCAATCGAGATGACTATCACTTGCGGAGTACAGGAGCAATGGGTGTAGAAAAAGTACTACCCATTGGCGATATTTCCACAAATTCTATAACTCAAAAAGCTTCCTCTAGCAAAAATATCCTCAACATGGGCTTTGACTGCTCATTAGTTGAAGCGCAAATGCTTTGATTTTCCTGGACATATCTCAAAACATTCTCTGTCTTTTTTTCCATTCAGTAGGATCTACAAGTCCAAGTCACCAGAGAAAGCTATGTCTTTTCGTACTGCTGTCAGCTTACAGTATTTTCAATTGCCAACTAATTTAAAGTTCCATGATTTTTCTCTGACCAAAGCCAAGTTCCATTCCAGTGAGCAAATTAATTCATTGCACTGTTTTCTGCTGCGCTCCTAAATTAATTCCCATAATTACAGACTTGCAAATTAATAATTTTCTCTTTCACACTAACTGCTTATTTGAATATATTTTTTTAATAAATTTTATATTTATTATATTTTTATATTTAGTCAGAGGGTGGTGAATCTGTGGTATTCTTTGCCACAGAATACTGTGGAGGCCGAGTCAGTGGATATTTTTAAGGCAGAGATAGATAGATTCTTAATTAGTACGGGTGTCAGAGGTTATGGGGAGAAGGCAGGAGAATGGGGTTAGGAGGGAGAGATAGATCAGCCAAGATTGAATGTTGTAGACTTGATGGGCCGAATGGCCTATTTCTATTCCTATTCCTTATGACTTTATGATTTGTATATTTTATGTTTTTTATTACAGTCTATACACAAGTTTAAAAAAATTCCATCGTTAGTTTTTGTCTTTGCATTTGGTATGAAGTTAGTATGTTGTCGAACAATGTAAAGATACATTCGCAACGGTTCACTAAAGAGAGACAAGGAACTGCAGATGCAGTTTGCAATACAAAACACCAAAAAAAAAACAAAGCACTGGAGTAACGGGGTAAGGGCGGCATGGTGGCGCAGCGGTAGAGTTGCTGCCTCACAGCGCCAGTGACACGGGTTTGATCCCGACTACAGGTGCTGTCTGTATAGAGTTTCTAAGTTCATCTACATTGGTGTGGGCTAGTTGAGCCAAAGGGCCTCTTTCCATGTTGTATGAATCTATAATTCGAATAGCAGCCAGGATTGGTAATTCAACCCTAGCCTTCACTGTTAAAGGTCTTGGGTTTTCTCCAGTGGCTCCAGTTTCCTCCCACACTTCAAAGACATACAGGTTTATAGGTTAATTGGCTCCTGTAAAACTGTAATTTATCCCTCGTCTGTGCAGGATAGTGTTAGTGTGCGGGGATCGCTGGTCGGCGCGGACTTGGTTGGTCTAATCTCGAAACTAAAACAAATCTGTAAAATTAAACTAAGCTCAATGGATCAAGCAGCATCTCTGGATGACATGGATCGGTGGTGACATTTATCAAGCTAGGACACTTCTCCAGGTTTAGTCAGGGCCTCTGTTATTTTCTCAGCACTGTATTTTTCAAAACAAATGTTGATTCTCCACCCTCATTTAAAAGTGTATTCTCCTACAGAAGTGATTGAGATATGATGCTCTGCATCTCCATTCCTTGCAGCGCAGGAGGATGAAGGGTATACAAAATCATGAGAGGAATAGATCGGGTCGATGCACAGAATCCCTCGCCCAGAGTAGGGGGATCGAGAACCAGAGGTCACAGGTTTAAGGTGTGGGGGGGGGGGGGGGGGAAGATTTAATAGAACCCTGAGGGGTAACTTCTTTTTTACACAAAGGGTGGTGGGTGTATGGAACGGGCTGCCGGAGGATGTAGTTGAGGTAGTACTAGGAAACAATTAGACAGGTGCATTTGTGGAATTCCCTGACATAGAGGGCAGTGGGGGCCAAGTCACTGGATGGATTTAAGAGAGAGTTAGATAGAGCTCTAGGGGCTAGTGAAATCAAGAGATATGGGGAGAAGGCAGGCACGGGTTATTGATTGGGGACGATCAGCCATGATCACAATGAATGGCGGTGCTGGCTTGAAGGGCCGAATGGCCTCCTCCTGCTATTTTCTATGTTTCTATGGATAGGACAGGTTTAGAGGGATATCGGCCAAATGCAGGCAGGTGGGACCAGTGCAGATGAGACATGTTGGTCAGTGTGGGCAAGTTGGGTCAAAGAGCCTCTTTCCATGTGGTATGAGTCTATAATTCGAATAGCAGATAGGATTGGTAATTCAACCCTAGTCTTCATTGTTAAAGGCCTTGGGAGGTGTGATATGGTGCTGAACATATCGGATGATGGGGAGTGAAGTTGTTACAACTAGGATGGTGCTTTGCGCATGCCTGAGATGGATATGGACAACTTTCAATATTTAAGTGCCTCATTTATATACAGACCATTAAGGGCGGTGAATCTGTGGAATTCATTGCCGCAGACGGCTGTGGAGGCCAAATCGCTGGATATTTTTAAGGCGGAGATTGACGGATTCTTGATTAGTACGGGGTGTCAGGGGTTATGGGGAGAAGGCAGGAGAATTGAGTTGGGAGCAAAAGATTGAATGGCGGAGTAGACTTGATGGGCCGAATGGCCTAATTCTGTTCCTGGGAATTATGAACTTATTACCCCACAACAAGCTTCATTACAGTGAGCGAAAACTACGAATAAAGTGAATTATTGAAACAGAAATCGGTTGCATTTCATAGCAGTAAACTGACCTCAAGGAAGCATGCAAGGTGATGAACATTTTAATTAACTTGGCAACCAGTGGGCACTAAATTTTTGTCGTGGCAAACCGTTTTGCTTCATTATCCAGTTCTTTGTTGCAATTTAAGTTTGCCCGCATTTTGCAGAGGTGGCAAGTTTTCCCAACCTCGCCTAATGTACATTCAGATTCAGATTTTAATTGAAGTACAGTATATACTTTACATAACAATCCCATGCTATTCCCATGGGTTGAATGCATTATATTGTCCTGCTTGTGTGGGCCCAGCTCCTGGTAGTGAACGAGGCTTAATCACCTGGATAAAAATAAAGGATTAAACAAAGTTAATTAAATAGCACATAAATGTAGAACATGGGTATAGTGTAGGACAAGGTGTAATAAAATATGATCATTATGCTACTCAATCCAACTGTGAATAGTTATACCCGGTCTGAAATGCTAATTTAATCACCAACATGATTTAGAAAAATGATAGGAAAACATATTTTCCCAGCGATGTTTTATGACACGTGGGAAGAGGAAGAAATAAAAATTAGTGCGGACAAAGAAAACAATGAAAAATGAATGAGTGAAGGAAATTCAGGGAGAGAGAGAGAGAGAGAGAGAGGAAAGGGGGGGAGGGGGGAGAGAAAGGGTGAGACACAAAGAACTGCAGATCATCATTTGCAAAATAAAAGACACAAAGTGCTGGAGTACCTCAGTGGGTGAGGCGGAATCTCTGGAGGACATGGATAGGTGACGTTTTGGGTCAGGGCCCTTCTTCGGAGAGAAGAAGATTCCCCAATCTGAATGTCACCTTCTGACAGCGCCAGAGAAGCGGGTTCGATCCTGACCTTGGCATGCAGACTGTACGGAGATTGTACTTTCTCCCCAAGACCTGCATGGCTTCCCCCCACAATCCAAAGCCGTGCAGGTTTGTAGGCTAATTGGCTTCTGTAAGTTGTCCCTAGTGTGTAGGGCAGAACTAGTGAACGGGGATCGCTGGTCGGCGCAGACACGACAGGCCAAAAGGCCCGTTTCCGCGCTGTATCTCTAAACTAAACTAAACTAAGTTTGAAGATAAAGTCAAGTTTGGAAAACTGGAGTAACTGGAGCTGACTTTGCGCATTGATTTGAATTATACCCACAATGGAAATGTTGCTCCCTGTAAAACAGAAAGCTGGAGAGATCGAACTTCCATTCCATTTAGTTTATTGTCACGTGTACCGAGGTACAGTGAAAGCTTTTGTTGAGTGATAACCAGCCAGTGGAAAGACTATACATGATTACAATCGAGCCGTCAACAGTGTACAGATACATGACAAGGGAATAACGTCCAGTGCAGGGTAAAGCCAGCAAAGTCCGATCAAGGATAATCCGAGGGTCACCAAAGAGGTAGATGGGCACTCCAGTTCAGTAGTTCAGATCAGTGGTTCAGGACTGCTCTCTGGTTGTGGTTGGGTGATTTGGTTGCCTGCTAACAGCTGGGAGGAATCTGTCCCTGAATCTGGAGGTGTGCGTTTTCACACTTCTGTACCTTTTGCCCGATGGGAGAGGGGAGAAGAGGGAGTGGCCAGGGTGCGACTCGTCCTTGCTTATGCTGCTGGCCTTGCCGAGGCAGCTTGAGGTATAAATGGAGTCAATAGAAAGGGGGGTTGGTTTTTGTGTGATTAGTCTGGGCTGCACGTTCTTGTAGTCTTGGATGGATCTGTTCCCAAACCAAGCTGCCAGGCAATGCGATAAAATGCTTTCTACTGCACATCTGTAGAAGTGCGTCTATGCTCTCTATGGTGCCTCTTTTTGCACGATGTCCCGAACACTTTGTAGTCAGTCTAATACTTCTAAATTTATTCCCTGTTTAGATTCCAAAGCCCAGCAGCCAGCGAGTTCCCAAGGCTATTGACTGCTGTGATTGCTGAAAAGAAATTGCCAAACAAACAACATTGCTAATGAGATTCCCTTGATGCTCAAGCTGGCCTGGACACTGATTTCAATATATTTAATAATTAGTACCCATGGTGATGCAATTATTACTTGGTGGTATCATGCAGATTTCTTATTAAAATTATTTTTTTTTACTATTAAGTGGAAGACTAGGAAGCACTCTGTTCCATTCTCTGCGCTCATTCATTAAGTGGCTATCAGAGTTCATCATGCAATTCAGTTGGAGTGAATAGGATTTCAGTACACTGTTAGGAATAAGAATGACTGATTATAACATTGCTACACTCTCTGAGACCATTACTAGTCAACAAGCATTTCTTCCATTATCATCAAGAAAGCCCGTCAACGCCTCATAGAGTGATACAGTGTGGAAACAGGCTCTTTGGCGCAACTTGCCCACACAGAACAAATTGTCCCACCTACACTAGTCCCACCTGCCTGCGTTTGGCCCATATCCCTCTAAACCAGGGGTGGGGAACCTTTTCATGTTGGAATGACGCATTAAGTTAGCTGTAATCTAATAAGGCCGCATCCAAGAAACTTCAATTAGATATACTTCAAATGTACATTATTTTGTAAAAATCTAACTTCTATGTACTAACTTCAAGAAAATGAAAAAAAATTGTTCATTCTAAAGCTAACTAACCTTTTAATGACTTTGTTGCGACTGGTTTTTGTGTGAGGTTAACGTACATTCTAGAGTCGCATTAGAACTGAATCATGAGCATAACAGGTGTTAAAATAGCCCTCATGACTTACTAATGTTTTAATTGAGGCCATCAGTCAGGGAGGATTACTTAGTTGAATCTTCTTTTACACTTAGGTATTTTAAATACGTTCATTTTAAGATTAAAATAAAAATAATAAAAGACGAACAAAAACATATTAATAAAATAAAAATAAAGGCATTTGTTCTACAAAATTTGGATTCATTCAAAAGGCCGCACTTAATGGCCTAGAAGGCCGCAGGTTCCCCACCTCTGCTCTAAACCTATCCTATCCATGTACCTGTCTAAATGCTTCTTAAATGTTGCGATCGTACATACCTCAACTATCTCCTCCGGCAGCTCGTTCCATACACCCACACCTCTACCACCTTAGAAGATTGAGGAGTCAACGAATACTCTTTGTTCGTGTACAGTAGAGAACATATCGACTGGTTGCATCACGGCCTAGTTCGGCAAAGCGAACGCCCAAGAACTAAGAAGACTGTAAAAAGTCGTGAACACTGCCCAGCCCATCACGGACACTGACCTCCTCACCATCGAAGGGATCATTTTTGTTTTGTTTTTTTCCAATGTTTACACATCCGTTGTGCTGCTGCAAGTAAGAATTTAATTGTTCGTGTGGCAATATGACAATCTAGTCTCTGAAAACCTCTGATGAAAATGTGCCTTTGCAAAAAAAAAATGCAGAGAAGCAAAATATTTTGTTGACTGCATCTTAGATATTTCATTATCATTGATTGATCAATGGGTTTTTAGATGCAAGGGGAATCAGGGGATATCAGATAAGTGGCACAACGGTAAAAGATCAATCATAATCTTATTCAATGACAGAGCAATCATGAATTCTAAATGTCCTACCCTTGCTCCCATTTCCTACATTCTTACCAACCCGATGAAAGATCACAGATGCAGGTGGCACGGTGGCGCAGCAGTAGAGTTGCTGCCTTACAGCGCCAGAGACCCGAGTTCGATCCTGGCTCTGGGTGCTGTCTGCACGGAGTTTGTACGCTCTCCCCGTAACTTTTTCACTTTTTCACACAGAGAGTGAAAACACTTTTTCACACAGAGAGTTGTCAGTCTGTGGAATTCTCTGCCCCAGAGGGCGGTGGAGGCCGGTTCTCTGGATAATTTCAAGAGAGAGCTAGATAGGGCTCTTAAAGATAGCAGAGGGGTGGGAGATTGCAACCTCCACGTGGGTCACCCTGTTTCGACGAATGCAATCAATCTGGCGTGCACAAACGGAAGATCAAAGTTGTCTTACAACTTTAGGCTGTGCAAGAAGAAGAAGAAGAAGATAGCGAAATCAGGGGATATGGGGAGAAGGCAAGAACGGGGTACTGATTGTGGATGATCAGCCATGATCACATTGAATGGCGGTGCTGGCTCGAAGGGCCGAATGGCCTACTCCTCCTGCATCTATTGTCTATTGACCTGCATGGGTTTTCTCCAAGATCTTCGGTTTCCTCCGACACTCCAAAGACCCACATGTTTGTACTTTATTGATCCCCTCAGGGAAATTCAGATGTCCAGAAGACAACAACCAACAAACCCACACATTCAGAATGAAAGCAGACAAAAAATACATAAAATACAATATGGACAATACCATAGAAACATAGAAAATAGGTGCAGGAGTAGGCCATTCGGCCCTTCGAGCCTGCACCGCCATTCAATATGATCATGGCTGATCATCCAACTCAGTATCCTGTACCTGCCTTCTCTCCATACCCCCTGATCCCTTTAGCCACAAGGGGCACATCTAACTCCCTCTTAAATATAGCTCGTTTATTTCTCGTTTCCCTATCCCTAACCAGTCTGAAGAAGAGTCTCGACACGAAACGTCACCCATTCCTTCTCTCTAGGGATGCTGCCCGTCCCGCTGAGTTACTCCAGCTTTTTGCGTCTCTTCGGTTTAAACCAGCATCTGCAGTTCCTTCTTACACAAGAAACTATCTGTCTCTGCCTTAAAAATATCCATTGACTTGGCCTCCACAGCCTTCTGTGGCAATGAATTTCATAGATTCACCACCTTCTGACTAAAGAAATTCCTCCTCATCTCCTTCCTAAAAGAACATCCTTTAATTCCACTTCCAGGAAAACAATAAATAAATTTACCTGAATGATTCAGTGTCACAATGATGGATTTCTGCCATGGTATAAACCTCCAGGTGATTATCCAAGGGTTTACACTTTCAGTTCAATCATTTTATTGTGAGTTCCCTTTTAATGCAGAAAACTGCAGATAATTTGGAGTGACGGAATCCAAATTGAATTGAATCAGTTCCAAAAAACAGCGACCAGAATGCATTAATTCACTGGCAGGGCCCATTGTCATAATCTAATAATGCATAATCCATGACAGAGGCGGCATGATTGCAAAGCTGCTGTTGGCCAGAGGGTCGCTCAGTACTTCACTAAGACACGATTAAAAGAGCAGGCATTCAGTCAAACTGCACTTTGTTTAGTAGCAGCAAAGAGCCGCAGATGCTGGTTCATTCCAAAGATAGACACAGAGTGCTGGAGTAACTCTGTGGGTCAGGCAGCATCTCCTGAGATAAAGGAATGGGTGACGTTTCGGGTCGGGACCCTTCTGCAGACACTTTGTTTAGTTTTGTCTAGACGTACGGCATGGAAACATACTAAGGAGCCTACAGTTTGTAGCATCAAAACATGCCCTTTGGCCCGCCAAGTCCGCCCATTCACACTGGTTCCATGTTATCCCATCCTCTCCCCACACACTATTTATTTAATTTACAGAGGCCAATTAACCTACAAACACACACATCCTTGGGATGTGGGAGGATGCTGACCAGTTGCACCGTGCCTTGGTTCGGCAACTTGTACGCCCAGGAGCGGAAAAGACTGCAAAAAGTTGTAAACGCTGCCCAGTCCATCATCGGCTCTGACCTCCTTAACATTGAGGGAATC
Source organism: Amblyraja radiata (assembly GCF_010909765.2). Classification (NCBI taxonomy): domain Eukaryota; kingdom Metazoa; phylum Chordata; class Chondrichthyes; order Rajiformes; family Rajidae; genus Amblyraja; species Amblyraja radiata. The sequence continues at coordinate 4,035,639 of NC_045987.1, read as the reverse complement.
TATCGCAGTCGCTGCCTCAAAAAGGCTGGCATCATCATCAAGGATCCACACCATCCTGGCCACACACTCATCTCTCCGCTGCCTTCAGGTAGAAGGTACAGGAGCCTGAAATCTGCAACAATCAGGTTCAGGAATAGCTACTTCCCCACAGCCATCAGACTATTAAACTCAACTCAAACAAAATCTGAACTTTAATTAGCCTACTGCACTTTATATGCTTATTTATGTGTGAGTGTATATATATATTCAATGGTATATGGACACACTGATCTGTTCTGTATTATTTATGCCTGCAATATTCTGTTGTGCTGAAGCAAAGCAAGAATTACATTGTCCTATCTGGGACACATGACAATAAACTCTCTTGAATCTTGAAACCGGAGCACCCGGAGAAAAACCATAACATCAGAGAGAGAATGTACGTAAACGGTGTACAGACAGCACCCGTAGTCAGGATCGAACCCCGGTCCTTGGTGCAGTACGGCAACAACTCTACCTCCGCACCACAGTGCCAAAGGAGAGTTTGACCTTCCCCAACTTTTGTACTCCGAATTCAAACTCCACACAGACGACACCCGAGGTCAGGATCAAACATTGGTACTCCACATTACAAAAACAGCATAGAAGTCGAGAGGAGCAAAGATGTGCGGGGAAGTATTTTTTTTACAGTAGTTGGTGGGTGCCTGGAACGTGCTGCCAGAGATGGTGGTGGAGGTAGATACGATAGTGGTGCTTCGGAGGCTTTTCGATAAGCACCTGGATATGCAGGGAATAGTGGGATTCGGATTATGCAGGGAGATGGGATTAGTTCATCTTGCCATCATGTTCAGCATAGACATTGTGGGCCGAAGGGCCTGTTCCTCTGTTTTGTTGTTCTATGTTCCATGTTTTAATGCTAACACAAAAATGCAACACATCACTGTCATTGATTATATTTATATTCCAGCAGTGTTCTTGATTGCAAAGGTGTTCAATCAGTTTGCAATTGATAAGCAAAACTGGAATTGTACTTCAATGATAAGGAGTTACTGGCTGGTCACATATATATTACAATACAGAAACATATCATTACAATCAATCCACAGAAACCTCTCGGCCTACACAGTAGGCTTATTATTTAAACTCGTATTTATATTAACAATTCTGTACTCAGACTACAGTGCAATCAAGGCAATTTGTGATTCCCTCAACACCGTACAATCGCTCATGTCTACAGTGGAAACAAGCCGGTAATGGCGGCAGTGCTTACCCAGAAAGCCGTGCGCCGCAGAAAGTGCCCCATTGGTGAGATGGGGGGGCACCCAAGTTAGGTAGACACAAAACGCTGGAGTAACTCAGCGGGACAGGCAGCATCTCTGGAGAGAAGGAATGGGTGACGTTCCGGGTCGAGACCCTTCTTCAGGCTAGTCAAGGGAAAGGGAAACGAGAGATATAGACGATGATGTAGAGAGATAAAGAACAATGAATGAAAGATATGCAAAATGGTAACGATGATAAAAGAAACAGGCCGTTGTTTGCTGTTTGTTGGGTGAAAACAAGAAGCTGGTGGGGTGGAAGATTGCAACCTTCACGTGGTCCACCCTGTTTCGAATAATGCAATCAACCTGGCACGCACAAACAGAAGATCAAACGGAACAGAACTTTAGGCTTTGCACACCATATGCAAGAAGAAGAAGAAGAAGAATCTGGTACGACACGTGTGGGGGAGGGATGGAGTGAGAGGGAATGCCGGGGTTACTTGAAGTTAGAGTGCCTGCATTTTTTGCTCATGCACACCTTCTATGGCACATCTACTCCAGTTACTTTCACTTGCATCACTCTCCACCCAACCCTCTTCCTCATGGGGCGGCAGAGTTGCTCCCCCACAGCGCCAGAGACCCGGGTTCGATCCTGACCACGGGTGCTGTCTTCATGGAGTTTGTACGTTCTCCCTGTGACCTCATGGGTTTTCTCCAGGTGCCCTGGTTTCCTCCCACACTCCGTACAGATAAGTACCCGTAGTCAGGATCGAACCGGGGTCTCTGGCACTGTAAGGCAGCAACTCTACCGCTTCACCATCGTACTTACTTCAGCAACCAGAGGAAGTCAAGCCTATTACCTGACCCTGTCAAAATGTTGCATTTTGCAGTGCGATTTCCAGGCATAGCTAAATTAATTTTTCAAGTCTTTATTCATACAGGCATTGCCTTATTTGTAGAGCAGATAGCTTGCCACTAAATATGTGTTGCACTTGTATCAATGGTCTTCTTTCAATTCTTCAGAAATGTTCTAATTGCTATTATTAAGATTTATATTTGGTTACCATAACTTTCCTATTCTATATGGCTGTGCTAAACCCTTAAAATCCATTCCCCTTGTCTGTTTAAACAATCTTATCAAATAAAAATAACTATAGTATATCCTTCGGTTCGTTGTGAAGATTGCAATCTCTCAGCTTCAGGAAGGCACTGATAGAAGTTCATCCGGAATGATGCTCCTCCACTGACGTTTATTTCAAGAAGTCTTGCAGACAAAAAACAGGGATGTAATGCTGAGGCTCTATAAGGCGCTGGTCAGGCCGCATTTGGAATATTGTGAGCAATTTTGGGCACCGTATCTGAGGAAGGATGTGCTGGCTCTGGAGTGGGTCCAGAAGAGGTTTACAAGAATTATCCCAGGAATGAGTGGGTTAACCTACGATGAGCGTTTGTCGGCACTGGGCCTGTACTCGCTGGAGTTTAGAAGAATGACGGGGGACCTCGTCGAAACGTACAGAATAGTGAAAGGCTTGGATAGAGTGGATGTGGAGAGGATATTTCCGCTAGTGGGAGTCTAGGACTAGGGGGTCATAGCCTCAGAATTAAAGGGCATTCTTTTAGGAAGGAGATGAGGAGAAATTTCTTTAGTCAGAGGGTGGTGAATCTGTGGAATACATTGTCACAGAAGGCGGTGGAGGCCAAGTCAGTGGATATTTTTTAAGGCAGAGATAGATAGATTCTTGATCAGTTAGTACAGTTATGGGGAGAAGGCAGGAGAATGGGGTTAGAAGGGAGAGATAGATTAGCCATGATTGAATGGAGGGGCAGACTTGATTTTCCTAATTCTACTCCTATCCCATGACCTTATGACTCATAAACTGCCCCACTCTTAACATCATGGAACATCTACAACTCCTGAAGGGCCGTGCATCGAAGCCTGGCTCGCCCGCCGCAGAACCTTGGCGCAGCGGTAGAGTTGCAGCCTTACAGCGCCAGAGACCGAAGGTTCAACCCTGACTACAGGTGCTGTCTGTACGGTGTTTGTACGTTCTCCCCGTGACCTCATTCCCCTACTCCCTCTTATTGAGGTGTATAAAATCATGAGAGGAATAGATCGGGTAGATGCACAGAGTCTCTTGCCCAGAGTAGGGCAATCGAGGACCAGAGGACATAGGTTCAAGGTGAGGGGGAAAAGATTCAAAAGAATCTGAGGGGTAACATTGTCACACAAAGGGTGGTGGGCGTATAGAACGAACTGCCAGAGGAGGTAGTTGAGGCTGGGACTATCCCAACTTCTAAGAAACAGTTAGACAGGTACATGGATAGGGCAGGTTTGGAGGGATATGGGCCAAACGCAGGCAGGTGGGTCTAGTGTAGCTGGGACATGTTGGCCGGTGTGGGCATGTTGGGCTGAATAGCCTGTTTCCACACTGTATCACTCTATGACCTGCGTGGTTTTTCTCTGGGTGCTCCAGTTTCCTCCCACAGTCCAATGATGTACAAGTAATTGTAAGTTGTCCCCAGTGTGTGTAGGAGTGTTAAGCCCCTGTCCCACTTAGGAAACCTGAACGGAAACCTCTGGAGACTTTGCGCCCCACCCAAGGTTTCCGTGCGGTTCCCGGAGGTTCCCGGAGGTTTTTGTCAGTCTCCCTACCTGCTTCCACTACCTGCAACCTCCGGCAACCACCTGCAACCTCCGGGAACCGCACGGAAACCTTGGGTGGGGCGCACAGTCTCCAGAAGTTTCCGTTCAGGTTTCCTAAGTGGGACAGGGTCATTAGTGTGTGGGGATCGCTGTTCAGCACTGACATTCTCTAGCTTCAAGCTTATCCACCCGAGTGCTATTGTTGGAGACATGACGGTGCCGATGCACGCCTTTAATAAACATACACCTCACGTATGAAATAAAATAATGAAATAATGGTGTTTAACTGAGTGTTAACTGATATTTATGAGCGGCACGGTGGCGCAGTGCTTGAGCTACTGCCTTACTGCGCCAGAGACCCGGGTTCGATCCCGACTACGGGTGCTGTCTGTACAGAGTTTATACGTTCTCCACGTGATCTGCGTGGGTTTTCTCCGAGATCTTCGGTTTCCTCCCACAGACTCAAAGACCTACGGGTTTGTAGGTTATTTGGCTTGGTAAATGTAAATTGTCCCTAGTGTGTGTAGGGTAGTGTTAATTTGCGGGGATCGCTGGTCGGTGCGGTCTCGGTATGCCGAAGGGCCCGTGTCCGCGCTGTATCTCTAAATTAAAGTAAACTAAACTCTTCTGAGGTACCGCCACAAACAAAATACACTGGTACTCCTATTCTAGTTTCAACCACAGCCTTCCAGTGCCATTCTTCTTGGCCTGTGGTTGGTGTACATAATGAGCTGAAAGGGGACTGGAAAACTGGAAAAAAATAAAATGCATGGCTAACATCCTAGGCAGTGGGTTGAGAGAAATCCCAGGGCACGATTCAAAGCAGAGCAGAGATTCATTCCCGTGACCTGCTCAACATTCATCTCCTGGATCATCTGCTTGCTGTGTGGCAGAGTTGCATACAAAGTGGCTGTTGCATCTGGTGCTGTGGCATCTAACCAGCTTGAAATATAATCATTCAGCTGTAATGCAGTTCAGAACAACCGGCCAAGATGACAAATTTGCCTTAAAATTTTTTTTTATTTGCATTTGATCTAATGCAGAGATTAAACGGGAAATAAAATATGAATGAGGGTCCATGTGCCAATGGGAAATTATGGCTGAGGTTGTGGTGGGAAAGAGGAAGAAGGGTTCTTCACTTTGCTAAGAGCCGTTTTTAGTAGTAATTGGTCTTTATAAATCACTAGTGAGTAGGAAGAGGATGCAAAAGTGGGATAACTCTGAGCAAGTGTGAACAGGTGATCAGTGTGGACACGACGGGCTGAAGGGCCTGTTTCCATGCTGTGTCTTTTAAACAATCAATCACTTAAACACACCTGAAGATAGACATAAAAAGCTGGAGTAACTCAGCCGGACAGGCAGCGTCTCTGGAGAGAAGGAATGGGTGACGTTCCGGGTCGAGACCCTTCTTCAGACACATCTGATTTTTTGCACTTCATTGGCAAAGTTATTAGAGAGGCGAAGCTTTAAATAATCACTATTCTGAAGTGTATCTGACCCAGTTTTATAATTCGTGGTACTTTTGCCATTCACATGTATGCACGATAATCCATATTATACAGTGCCGAACATTTATTGATCGCTTCACACGAAATGTGTAGGAAGGAACTGCAGATGCTGTTTTACACCAAAGATCGACGCAAAATACTGGAGTAACTCGGCGTGACAGGCAGCATCTCTGGATAGAAGGAATGGGTGACGTTTTGGGTCCAGACCCTTCTTCAGTCTGAGGAAGGGTATCGAGCCGAATAGTCACCCATTCCTTCTCTCCAGAGATTCTGCCTGTCACGCTGAGTTACTCCAGTATTTTGATTGCTTCACAAAAGGGCAAGTAGCATAAAACCATCACATTGTTTTGTTTCACGGAGGACAATTGCTTTCAGCAAATGATATGTAACAGCAGCCCACCTAACTGAGAATGAAAGGCATTGGAACGCAAGCATATTACAGAGCTCGTTTGAATCGACATCATTATTTTAAGATGATTTGCATCACTTTAGTTTCTAGGCCGACAGAGCTGTCAGCTTAGTCCGATTAAACCCTGCTACGCAGACACTTGAACAGAACAGTTAAATTACTTGTCAAATCAAGGATATGCAACTACAATATTCCACTCACAATATTGGTGGGATGCAAAGCCTGAAGAAAGAATGAAGTTAATATTCAAACTCTAATGAGTCTGGATTTGACTGTGCTGAAGCCAAGCATCTGGTAATGAAAAACAGCATCCATGAACTAGAAGACGGTGACAGAATGCAGTGGAGATGTCCTGTCTCATTTTGATTGGGAAGCCTGATGTCAAAGGCATAACTGGCTGGTACAATGTAATGGTACGAGGTTATGAGCATCAACAAAACTGGACAGCCTTCCGATCCAATACCAGCTCCTTCGTGTCAGGAATATAGGTGCATATCAATGAGCTACAACTGGAGCGAGTATATTAGGCCGGCAGAAAATAGTGACAGTGACACTTTGCACAAGTTCAACCGGGTTAAAAAAAAAATTTAGTTTGGTTTAGCAATACAGCGTGGAAACAGGGTACCTACTACTGTATGTACGTATATACGTATATATATATTTATTGGTCATTATTCTATGTTCACTCTTCTAGGGAGATGCTAAGTGCACTTTCGAGTTCATTTTAAAATTATTTTATTTGTTTTCAAATCGTTGAATGGGCTCGCCCCGCCTTACCTCTCTGAGCTGCTCCACCTATATGCTCCTGCCTCAGGTCAGCTGATCAGCTGCTCCTTGAGGTACCACGGTCTAAGCGGAAGCTCAGAGGGGATAGAGCCTTTTTCTGTTGCTGCTCCGGCACTCTGGAACACCTTGCCGTTGCACATCAGACAGGCCCCCTCACTGTCCATCTTCCAATCCTCCCTAAAAACTCATTTTTATTCTCTGGCTTTCGACACTGGCTGAGACATTGCTCCTGTTCTTAGTGCTTTTAATGTCTTTTAATTTTTACTGTTTTTAGTCCTTCGTTTTACGGTTTTTAATGGTTTGTAATAACTTTTTGTCCATGAGTTCTCATGTACAGCACTTTGTGGCAACTGCGGTTGTTTAAAGCGCTTTATAAATAAAGTTTATTATTATTATTATTATTTTGTTGTCTCTGTACTGTAGACTGCACAATGACAATAAAGATTGAATCTGAATCTCAATCTGAAACAGGCCCTTCGGCCCACCGAGTCCGCACTGACCAAGCAATCCCCGCACGTTAACACTATCCTACAAACACTAGGGACAATTTTACATTTATACCAAAGCCAATTAATCTACATACCTGTACGTCTATGGAGTGTGGGAGGAAACTGAAGATCTCGGAGAAAACCCACGCAGTCACGGGGAGAACGTACAAACTCCGTACAGACAGCACCCGTGGTCAGGATCGAACCCGGGTCTCTGGCGCTGTAAGGCTGCAACTCTACCACTGCGCCGTCATGCCGCCCAAAAAATATGTTTTTTTCATTTAACAAATAATTTCCTTTTTGCCAATTTCACTGTTTCCCCTTTCTGCTTCCCGCACTCTCTAACTTAGTGTTGAGCAAAAGCACAAGGTGTTACAATCAGGATCGAGTAGCGCGGCACAATGGCACAGCTGGTAGAGATGATGCCTCAGGGTGTTCGACACCCAGGTTCGATCCTGACCTCGGGTGCTGTCTGTGTGGAGTTTGCACGATCTCCCTGTGACTTCTAGGTGCTCCTGTTTCCTCCCACATCCCAACGATGTGCGGGCTTGTAGGATTATTTAAACTCAGTCTCTTGTCTTTGAGTAAACTCTGCCTCTTGTTACCATGTGCAACAGATTTTCACTATGGCTTATTCTGTTTTGCTCTTACAAATATAGTTTAGTTTAGTTTGGAGATACCAAACGGAAACAGGCCCACTGTGCCGACCAGTGAATCCCGCACACTAACACTATCTTACACATTAGGGACAACTTAGAATTTTTACCTAAGCCAACAAATCTGTATGTCTTTGGAGTGCGGGAGGAAACCAGAGCACCCGGAGAAAACCCGCGTGGTCATCAGGAGAATGTAAAAACTCTGGGCAGACAGAACTTGTAGTCAGGGTCGAAATCAGGTCATTGGCGCTGTAAGGCAGCACCTCTACCGTTGCGCCACCGTGCCGCCCCTAGCAACTCCCTATAAATGGACCCCTATAATCCCCCCCCCCCCCCATTGTGCAGGGAACTGGATGCGAAAGTTGGACTAGGTTGAACCAGGGTGATGGATGGTTGACGTCGACTCGATGGGCCGAATGGCCTCTTTCCATGCCGCATCTTTCAATTCACACAATCAAATGGCGAGGAACAGCAGATGCTGGTACACACCGAAGATAGACACAAAAAGCTGGAGTAAGAATAGAATAGAATAGTTTCTTTATTGTCATTGTAACATGAACCATGTACAACGAAATTGTAAAATGTCTTCCAGTCAGTGCACCATTCAAACATTTATAAAAGCTAACGATACATACAAGGTAAATATTTAAAAAAGATAAACAACTAAAATAAATATCATAAAAATAGCACGCATAAACACCCAGCCCTACATCCTTCTGTCGATTTCACAGTCTCTTGTATGTATCGCCCCTGCGTTCCTTGGCGGCTACATTTAGTGCCTTTATAGCAGTGGGGTAAAAACTGTTTTTAAGTCTGTTTGTCCTTGTCCTTGTAGATCTGTACCGTCTGCCTGACGGTAACAGTTCAAACAGGGAGTGTCCGGGGTGGGAAATGTCCTTTATAATACTCTGTATTATATTATATTATATTATAATATAAAACTCAGCGGGACAGGCAGCATCCCTGGAGAGAAGGAATGGGTGACGCTTCTGGGTCGAGACCCTTCTCCGGGACTGTGATGCAGTGTGAAAATGGAACAGTGCGGCCTGATGTCTTGTGGGGAAAGTGAGAGTTCTGGAAAGCCTGTTAGATGAGGCAGAAGCAGGAATAGAATATCCCTTGGCCAATTATGTACTCGTTCAACGAACGCTCCTTTAATCTCATGAGTTCACTTTCACTAACAAGTCTTTTATGCAGTACTTAATCAAAAGCCTTATGAAAATCAAAAATCACACATGAGCCACACTACCCTCATCAGCACTGTCAATTACTTCAACAATAAACGCAAATCAATTTAGTCTAACGCAATTTCCTTCAACAGGTCCCGCAGGCTTTTGTCTATTATGCCATGGTCTGGAAATACATTGGATCAACGCTGCTAAACCAGGTATTGCTCAGGTGAAAATCATACAACGTGCTGTTTTACAGATGAATGGGTAAATACTTTATTGTCACAAGCGGGAAGTCACAGTGAAATGTTTTGTTTGCGCACCCAAGGTATGTAAATAGTCACCACAAAAAGGGCGGTGACAAAGGTACAAAGTGCACACAGTATCCGCCCCAGGTCCCCCATTGTAACCCCCATCCCCTCAACCCTCTGCCCCCCCCCCCCCCCACGCCAGGTCCTCTTCTTTCAGCAAAAACGTTGTCAGTTGAAAGGCTCACTTGCAGATTAGGTTATGGATGCAAGCAGAAGCCTCCACGCGGCACATCCCGGGCCCCTTGTGGCTAAAGGGATCAGGGGGTATGGAGAGAAGGCAGGTACAGGATACTGAGTTGGATGATCAGCCATGATCATATTGAATGGCGGTGCAGGCTCGAAGGGCCGAATGGCCTACTCCTGCACCTATTTTCTATGTTTCTATATTTCTAATGCTGACGACAGAAACTGTACCACAGTGACTGAGTGAAGTAGCCAATTCTGCAACCACCGACCGTCAACCGTCACTGACCGACCGGAAAGACGTGATATAGAAGATGGCCGGACACGAGGAAGTTTAGGTTAAAGATAAAGTGCAGAAACTGGCTCCTTCAGCTCACCGTATCCGCGCCGACCAGCGATCCCCACACATAATACCACCCTACACACACCAGGGACAATTTACATTTTATACCAAGCCAATTAGCCTGCAAACCTGTACGTCTTTGGAACGTGGGAGTAAACTGGAGCACAATAACACATCTCAAAATCTATTCCTTAACTATGGTTTAATAATAGCAAAAAAATTAATTCTTAAATTTTGGAAGGGTACATCAATACCAACGCTTAAAATGTGGATTGCAAGTATGTTGGACACCGCTCATCTTGAGGAAATGCGATTCCTCCTAATGGATAAATCAGACCAATTCATAACGAGTTGGTCTCCATTCGTCGTTTTTTTGGAATCATATGGTGCAACACAATTGTAAAAAAATAACTGTTTCAGGATTGGACGAGGGTTGGTCAAGATTATAAATAATGATCTCCTTTTCTTTTTTATTTTATTTTCTTTTCTCTATTTTCTCTCTCAACTTTCTTCATTTACTCGTTTTCTTTTTTCACACACTATATATTTCACATCTTTCTATCCTTTACTATCTAACTTCTTTTTCTTATTCTAATCTTTTAAATAAAGATAAAATAAAAAAAATAAATAAAAAACAAAATAAAATTAAAAAAAAAACAAAAAAAAAACAAAAAAAACTGGAGCACAATAGACAACAGGTGCAGGAGTAGGCCATTCGGCCCTTCGAGCCAGCACCGCCATTCACTGTGATCATGGCTGATCATGCACCTGGGGAAAACCCACGCAGGTCACGGGGAGAACGTACAAACTCCGTACGGACAGCACCCGTAGTCGGGATCGAACCCGGGTCTCTGGCGCTGTGAGGCAGCAACTCTAGCGCTGCGCCACCGTGCAGCCCCATCTGGAGTTATAGATGAAACCTGCTATGTATACAAGGGGGAGAACAAAAAGCTCAAAAAAATGAAGCGGTACAAAAAATGTATTAAGATATATGTGTTGTGTATTATTGTAATTTACCGTACTTCTAATAAAAAAAATAAATTAAAAAAAATAAAAAAATAAAAAAAAATAAATGTTTGCAAAATAATTAAAAATAAATAACTGAAATATCACATTTAAAAAAAAACAAAAAAAACAAAAAAAAAAAACAAGGGGGACAACAATCCTCTGGAACATAAATAAACTGAGCGTTTAAATCCTTTCAGTGCAGAGACAGTGACAAATGATCAAAGACAGTTTTAATCTATAAATTGCATGGTTTACCTCAATATTTTGGATGTGAACACTGGCTCCATGGAATAAGTGCTCCCGTCCCATTGACATGCACTGCTTTGAATATTCGAGATGTGCTTTGAATATTCAACCATCCTTATTGTGACAAGGTGATTCACATCAAAATTGTTAAACGTCTCTGAGGAGAAAACCCAATTTCCAAAACATCCACCTTGTGGATGGGGGATTAACTAGTCCAAATAGAAGTACTATACTAACTTCGAGTAACCCTTGCTTTCCCTCTCTCTCCAGCCCCTCCCCCCTCCCAGTTCTCCCACCAGTCTTACTGTCTCTGACTACATTCTATCTCTGTTCCGCCCACTCTCCTGACATCAGTCTGAAGAAGGGTCTGGACCTGAAACGTCACCCATTCCTTCTCTGCAGTGATGCTGCCTGTCCCGCTGAGGTACTCCAGCATTTTGTGTCTACCTTCGTTTTAAACCAGCATCTGCAGTTCTTTCCTATCAAGTAATATAGCTCCGTTTTCATTAGGTCATAAATGATAGGAGTAGAATTAGGTCATTCGGCCCATCAAGCCTCTTCCGCCATTCAATCTTGGCTGATCTATCTTTCTTTCCGAACCCAATTCTCCTGACTTCTCCCCTTAACCTCCAACAACTGTACTAATCAAGAATCTATCTATCTCTGCTGTAAGAATATCCATTGACTTGGCCTCCACAACCTTCTGTGACAAAGAATTCCACAGATTCACCACCCTCTGACTAAAGAAATTTCTCCTCATCTCCTTCCTAAAAGAACGTCCTTTAATTCAGAGGTTATGTCCTGTAGTCCCTCGACTCTCCCGCTAGTGGAAACATCCTCTCCACATCCACTCTATCCCAGGCTTTCACTGTTCTGTATGTTTCAATGAGGTCCCCCCTCATTCTTATGAACTCCAGTGAGTGCAGGCCCAGTGCCGTCAAAGGCTGATCATGGGCTAACCTACTCATTCCTGGGATCATTCTTGTAAACCTCCTCTGGACCCTCTCCAGAGCCAGCACATGGTTCCTCAGATATGGGGCCCAAAATTGCTCACAGTATTCAGCACATTTCCCACTACATAAGAGATCGCCGTATGTCACATGCGCATTGTCCTGATATTTATTAGATTGAATTCAATTGAATATTTTATTGTCACATGACAAGTCACAGGTATGCAAATGGTCGCTCATAAAGGGGACTTACAAAATTACTAATCCCCCCACGCCAGTTCCCCCTTTGTTCCCCCCCCCCCCCCCCACTCCCTCACGGCGTCCCCCCCACACCGGGTCCTCCTTCGTTCCTTCCCTCGGCAGCGGCGTCCTCACTTCCACGTGTCCGTCCACGTCCGTCGGCGCCGCCGTCATCGACCGCTGCACAGACCTCTCCACTATCACCACCGGGTCCACTGCCAGCATGAATATTTTGATGCATGCATCTACTGAGACATCATGAAATCATCTTCTCAGTTTCCAAAGCATATCTCTTAAGTGGCCTCTGACTGTGAGCTGGTAGTCTGCTCCCTTCACAATGAGCAAAACACAACGTGTTCGAGTAACTCAACTCCTCAGGGGGGTGGAAGATTGCAACCTTCACGTGGTCCACCCTGTTTCGACTAATGCAATCAACTTGACGTGCACAAACTGAAGATCAAATAGTACAAGTTGTCCTACAACTTTAGGCTGTGCACTCCACACGAAAGACGAAGAACTCCTCAGGCAGCATCTGCGGGAAGAATGGATAGGCCGATCTTTCCGGGTCGGGAGCCTTCTTCAGACTTTTCCTATCCATTCCTTCCACAGATGCTGCCTGACCCGCCGAGATCCTCCAGCACTTTGTATTTTGCTCGAGATTCCAACATCTGCAGTTCGTTGTGTCTCCCTTCCTAACACCACTTGTTTGTCCAGCTGCAATTACAAAACTGATTACTGCTTGTGAGCAGTTGGAAGTAGCTTGAAGCCTTATTACTGGTATTAATCAAATCAACATTCCTTGCACAAAATATACTCTAACCACAGATTAGTACACCCTAATGGAGAGGTATTTTCAGTGAATTACTAACAACCCACATGCTAAATCAATTGAAAGAAAATACTCTCTGAAATTCTATTAATTGCTTATTTACCATCAATCAACATCCATTCCTTGAAAAGTAACACTTCCATAAACCTACAAACATTCAAGTTTCTAAATATGCAGTCATTGACTTCTGTCATCTGCAAAGGTATGTCAGCATTCTAAGAATTAATAATTTGACAAATTACCCGAATTTTACCTGTTATGGCGATGTGGTGTCGCAGCGGTAGAGTTGCTGCCTCACAGCGCCAGAGACCCGGGTTCGATCCTGACTACGGGTGCTGTCCGTATGGAGTTTGTACGTTCTCCCCACAGCCATCAGGCTATTAAACCTGGCTCGGACAAAACTCTGATTATTAATAACCACTTTCTGCTATTTGCACTTTATCAGTTTATTTATTCATGTGTGTATATATTTAAATCATGGTATATGGACACATTTATCTGTTTTGTAGTAAATGCCTACTATTTTCTGTGTGCTTAAGCAAAGCAAGAATTTCATTGTCCTATACAGGGACACATGACAATAAACTCACTTGACTTGACTTGACCTGCATGGGTTTTCTCCGAGATCTCCGGTTTCCTCCCACACTCCATAGACGTGCAGGTGTGTAGGTTAATTGTCTTGGTATCATTATTAATTGTCCCTAGTGTGTGTAGGATGGTGTTAGTGTGCGGGGATCGCTGGTCGGCGCGGACCCGGTGGGCCGAAGGGCCTGTTTCCGCGCTGTATCTCCAAACTGAAACACACAGAACCAACAAGTCGTGGTCCCAAGGGCAGATCATTTAACTTAAACAGATGGAAATGATCCAATTATATAAACTAATCTCACAAGTTCACAAGATATAGGAGTAGAATTAGGTCATTTGGTCCAATCGAGTCGACTCCGCCTTTCAATCATGGCTGATCTCTGCCTCCTAATCCCATTTTCCCACCAAGTTATGGGAGTAGATTTTCAAAGATTCGTGATTTTCAAAGATACAAAAGCATGAACTCACAACTAAATCTCCAGCAGTGTTTTCCCTCAGCCTTGCGTGGCCAGATGGTGAAATATAGGTTTTATCAGTGGGATTCTCCCTCGGTGAACATCCATGCTGCAATTCATTAAACATAATATTAGGTTGTATTTTTGTGTCAATTCACCCCACCACAACAACATATCTCGCTAGCAAACTGCCAGAGTGTAAAGTAAGTGGAAAACATGCTCACATGCCAGTTCAGTAATGCAGCAAAATGGAAATGCATCTCTTCATGCCAATAGGCCGGGAATCATGTTCTAGTTACCAGCAGAGGGTGTAGAAAGTAACCATGGCAACCGGGGAGTTCAGGTACCATTGACAAATCACAACCCAAGTTATGCCCCTGTCCCACTTAGGCGATTCTTTAGGCGGCTACAGGCGACTAGGATGTCGCCACGTGGTCGCCAGGACGTCGCCTGTATGGTCGTGAGTCGTCTCCTCAGTCGCCCAAAGAGTCGTGGCGTCTTTCTGGTCGCTGCTGGATTTTCAACATGTTGAACATTTTTCAGAGACAGTCGGCGACAGTGGGTTTGACGCCAATGAGCCTAGCTTGATGTAGGTGCTGTCATAGTTGTCGCCAGGTGACGTCGGTCGTCCCCCGTTCTGACTTCATTTTTTGTTTGTTAAAGTTAGGATTCTATTTCAAATTTTATGTTGAAGGGGCCAGTTTTTTCGGCGACCAGCTACGACTGTGACAGATGCGGGCAGTCGCCTAAAAGTAGCCTGAGTGGGACAGGCCCATAACTCAGCGGGTCAGACATCATCTCTGGAGAAAAGGAATGGGTGACGTAACTCTCTCAGGTGGCGCAGCGGTAGAGTGGCTCGCACTATGTACAAGTTGGGTGGTTTGTACGTTCTCCCTGTGACCTGCGTGGGTTTTCTCCCGGTTCCCCGGTTTCCTCCCACACTCTAAAAAGATGTCAAGGTCTGTAGGTTGAATGGCTTCGGTAAAATTGTAAATCTGTCCCTAGGGTTCTTGGTTCTTGGTTTCTTGGTCCTCCAAAATATTCCAAATGGAATTTAAACTGGAGGTGGTGAAGGGAGGGCTTAAGCCAGAAAGGGTTATTGGGAAGAAAGAGCTACTTTAAATTTAGTTGCATCTGGTTGGGTAGCTATAGTTGGGTGGAGATTATTCCATGCTTTAATTGTGCGGGGGAAGAACAAATTGCTGTACACATCTGTCTTTGTAGCTGGGATCACAAATTGGATCGAATGCCCTCGTCTGCTCCTAATTGGTTTGGGTTTGGTGTAGGTCTTGTAATCTATGTCGAGCTGACCATTTAACATTTTGTACAAACAGGTCAAACGGTGAGCTTCACGTGTGTCTGTCTTGGAGAGGGTTCCACCCCAGAGAATTCAGAAGTTTGGTGACACTCGCTTCTCTCTCATAGGTGTTAGTAACAAATCGAGCTGCCTGCCTTTGGACACGTTCGATGGAAGAAATGTTTTTATTTGTGTATGGGTCCCATGCTGCAACTGCCTCGTCCAAATGAGGTCTAACGAGGGTGAGGTATAGCTTCTCCTTGACAGAAGTTGAACAATGATGAAAGTTGCGCCTCAGAAAACTTAGGACACCTGTTGCTTTTACCGTTGCATGATGTGCAGGACAGTGTTAGCGTGCGGGGATCGCTGGTCAGCGCTGACCGATAAGAAGGGGCAGAAAGGACAGAGAAAGAGACGTGATTTTTGCTGACGTTTATCTGCATCTTTTTTCTTCTTCAACTCTCTTTGGTTTGTGACTATTCACAAGGTCGTATCGTTCACAATAATATCATTCAAATATACTCCACAGGGCAAAGGAAGATCACTACACAGTTATGTAAACAAAAAAAGATGCATTCGGAAAACCAGTCTCTGTATCTTGAGGACATTTGTATACACGTGGCATTTCATGTCAACATGTGGTTAGCCGAATGTAGCAGCAGAGTGGTAACATGTTCCAGTCTATGTTCCCCCACAGAAACGCAACCCCCTTGTGATAATATCGTACTTTTCACATTTCTTTTCCACTAGTAAATTCACTGTGTGAAGCCATGTTGTACATGTAACTTAAAATCAACACACACAAAGTGCTGGAGTAACTCAACAGGTCAGGCAGCATCTCTGCAGAACATTCATAGGTGACGTTTCAGGTCGGGATCCTTTTCCAGTCTGAAGAAGGGTCCCGACTTGAAAAGTCACTGATCAATGTAATCCAGAGATGCTGCCTGACCCTCTGATTTACTCCAGCACGTTGTCTTTGTTTGGACTAATCATCATCTGTATTTCCTTGTTCATAAGTTCATACAGTCTAGGAGCAGAATTAGGCCATTCGGCCCATTGTTCACTTTACCATTCAATCACGGCTGATCTATCTCTCCCTCTCAACCCCATTGTCCTGCCTTCTCCCCATAACCCCTGACACCCGTACCAATCAAGAATCTATCTATCTATCTCTGCCTTAAAAATATCCATTGACTTTTCCCCACAGCCTTCTGTGGCAGTGAAGTGTGTGTGTGTGTGGCCTTGTAAGTGTAACCCCAGTATTAACTAATGTTAACTAATTGTAACTAATGTTGTTTGACCTCCTGGAATACAAATTGAAATTGTGATCTGTAATATATGAGGATTGAATCCATTAGTCAATACAGATACAAACAGAAGCAGATGATAGAACTAAAGCCTTGTTGGTTCAGGTCAGGGGAGGGTGCAGCAATGATTCCAATCTATATGAAAGAGAATCTGCAGTTTCAAGGGTGGCACATTGGTGCAGCAGTAGAGTTTGCTGCCTTACTGCACTTGCCAGAGACCCCGGTTCGATCCTGACTACGGGCGCTGTCTGTACGTAGTTTGTATGTTCTCCCTGTGACCACGTGGATTTTCTCCGAGATCTTCGGATTCCTCCCACACTCCAAAGACGTGCAGGTTTGTAGGTTAATTGACTTGGTGTAAATGGCAACGTGAGGCAGCAACTCTACCGCTGCGCCACTGTTTCACCATAGAAGAAAATAATGTTGGCGTTTATTTGTAACAGGAACCTCTGCACTGCTAATTCAGTTACCGACCGGTCTGAAGAAGGGTTTCGGCCCGAAACGTCGCCTATTTCCTTCGCTCCATAGATGCTGCTGCACCCGCTGAGTTTCCCCAGCAATTTTGTGTACCACCGACCTTCTTTAACTGGGTAGAGGGTCTGAGAAACGAGAAGATAGAAAAGGGCTCAGCAAAGGTAAGGTGACAGGTAGGTAATCTTTCAACTTGATACAAGTTAAGAAATGGCGTAGATAAAAGTCGTTTCAAAACACAAACCACCATCAATCAGTGAGCGACATAGAACCACGAAGGCAAGAGGAAGTTTTGGATTGTTGTCAACCACGTTTTTGATGGAGAAAGATTGATCAAGAGTTTGAGGGGACTAGCAGATGAAGTGGTGGAGGACAAAATGCTGGAATCACTCGAGTAACAGTTGGACGAGAATGGGAGCTTCAGAAAAGAAATCAATAATAAATAAATCAAAAACGTCACCCACTCCCTCCAGCGAGAAGATTGCAAATTTTCCGCAACTCTCGTTTGTATTTTGGGGTTGGTGTGGCAAAATCTCGGTCCATCAATGTCAGTCAGTCATTGTCTCAGTATCACGATATGTAGCACTGGGTGACCAAGGAATCGTTGTTATTCTTAATTGTAACTGAGAAGGTTCAAAAGGGTTTCAAAGGAAAATGTCAAGACAAAATGAATCCGCAAGGGATCGGTTTAGGGACGGCTCCCAGTCTGCGGAGGGTAAATTATTCTCAGGCAGAAAGGTCAAATTAGTTTTGCAATTGCAAGGGCGTCACGGTGGCACAGCGGTAGAGTTGCTGCCTTACAGCGCCAGAGACCGGGGTTCGATCCCGTCTACGGGTGCTGTCTGTACGGAGTTTGTACGTTCTCCCCAAGACCTGAGTGGGTGTTCTCTAAGATCTTCGGTTTCCTCTCACGCTCCAAAGACGTACATGTTTGTAGGTTAATTGGCTTGGTGTAAATGTAAGTTGTCCCTAGTGTGTGTAGGATAGTGCTAGTGTGCGGGAATCGCTGGTCGGTGCAAACTCAGTGGGCCGAAGGGCCTGTTTCCATGCTGTAACTCCAAACTAAACTAAGACTAAGGTACACAAAATTGTTGGGGAAACTCAGCGGGTGCAGCAGCATCTATGGAGCGAAGGAAATAGGCGACGTTTCGGGCCGAAACCCTTCTTCAGACAATTTTAGTCAAACTAAGACTAAAATTGACTTCAAAAAAATTGGGACCACGGAGCTGCGGAAAAGAACAGTTAATCCCACTGCTGACCAAGACATGATGACTACTGCAGGTGTGTCAAACAACCACCAAATATTCTAAAAATTGACACAAAATGCTTTACGTCTTTGGAGTGTGGGAGGAAACCGAAGATCTCGGATAAAACCACACAAGTCACAGTGAGAACGTACAAACTCCATACAGACAAGCACCTGTAGTTAGGATCGAACCTGGGTCTCTGGGGTTGCAAGGGGCCTGTCCCACTTACTCGACTTTTTCGGTGACTGCCGGCACCCGTCATAGGTCGTTGCAGGTCACCGAAAATATTCAACATGTTGAAAATCCATCGGCGACCAGAACAAGGTACGACTCTTTGGGCGACTACTCACGACAATACAGGCTTCACCCCGCGACATGTCGCCAGGGTGTCGCTGATGAAGCCGAATTTTAGTTAAAAATATAAGAAGATATTAAATTGGCTTCTGGGCTAGCTTACAGCTTATATTTATTGTCAAATTAGGCTTGCCTCAGGTTGCTGTGTGTGAGATAATAAATCCTATAACATTGTCTCCCAAGTGGCAAGCAGAGAGGAGAAGCTAGAGAGATATCTTTGAAGATAAAATGTCGTAAACCAAATGGCCAATGTTATCTTGTACTATGTAAACAAAATGCCTTTAATGTGATGCATTCTGTGGAAACCTTTTCCTGTACCTCTGACCATGACTAATGTCTGTGGAATGTGCTAAGGGGACAAAAAAAACTATTTAATGCAATGTAATTCTGTTGTTCAGAGTAGTGGACGGAGGACGGTCAAGTGTCTGTATTGGTCACTTGACTGGAATTCTCGCTCCCTTCCATCGGCCGATGTTAAGTAAAGTTTTGAACTGGTCTACCAAACAGTTTGTGTGGTGTCTGTTTATTAAGAAGCGAACCTGGTTTAGTTGTTAAGAAAAGTAGCTTTTTCATCGCCTGTATGGTCGTGAGTCATCTCTTTAGTCGCCCAAAGAGTCGTAGCATCTTTCTGGTCGCCGCTGGATTTTCAACATGTTGAAAATGTTTGGCGACCTGCAATGGAATGGGCGACGTAACTCTCTCAGGGAGGCAGGGTGGCGCAGCGGTAGAGTGGCTCGGACTATGTACAAGTTGGGAGGTTGTACGTTCTCCCTGTGACCTGCGTGGGTTTTCTCCGGGTTCCCCAGTTTCCTCCCACACCCTAAAAAGATGTAAAGGAATGACCTATGACGGGTGCCGGCAGTCGCCGAAAAAGTTGTGTAAGTGGGACGGGCCCATGAGGCAGCAACTCTACCGCTGCACCACTGTGCAGCTGAGGTCCAGGACAGAAAGGTCAGTTTGGGAATGGGACGGGGAGTTAAAGTGTTTGGCAATCGGCTGAGTGTCTATCTTCTACATAAAGCTAGGTTTGTGGCATACTGGTCCAGAGACATAACATAGATGTTCTCTGTATAGAGATGCAAATAGATGTACCAGACCTATTGTGACAATGCCTAATCCTCAGTCCGTCTCTCATTGTGAAAATTAAAATCAGCTGTGAATTATAAGATCGTAAGATCATAAGTGATGGGGGAAGAATTAGGATGTTTGGCCCATCAAGTCTACTCCGCCATTCAATCATAGCTGATCTATCTCTCCCTCCCAGCCCCATTCTCCTGCCTTGGCCCCGTACCCCCTTACACCCAATCAACCTAAACACCGAGTGAGGAGGAGGAGCAGGCAGATCAGTAATAACACTGAACCAACAAAAAACTGGTAAAATAAACTCCAGAATGAAAGGATCATTATCCTAAACCTGCACCAATATTTCCATTTGTTTTGGTTGTATTGTTGGGTAAACAGAATTTAGATTTTTAAGGTTAATCAATTATTTGTCCTCTGTCTACGTATCCCGACTATGAAATCTAACCCTGTCATTCCTACATACCATCCCTTTCATCCTTACATCAGTACCAATTCCAATATTGCTTCTTGTTCCAAAGTATATGTAGCACTCCATCAAAGATCTCCGAATACAATGCTACCTAGGTGCACCACAGTAACTCTTGCTATCTCCAACCCTCCCCGTGGCTAACAATGCCTCGTCATTAACCCCCCCCCCCCCCGCTCCCCCCGAGGAACAATGATACATTCTAAGGTACACAAAATTGCTGGGGAAACTCAGCGGGTGCAGCAGCATCTATGGAGCGAAGGAAATAGGCGACGTTTCGGGCCGAAACCCTTCTTCAGACTCCACAATGATACATTCTACATTTCCCTTGATCTCCGACCCCTTTGATGTCTGGTTTTCACACCTTACCCTTCCACGTCTCTGTGTCTCCCTCTCCCCTGACTCTCAGTCTCAAGAAGGGCCACGATCCGAAACGTCACCCCTTCCTTCTCTCCAGAGATGCTGCCTGTCCCACTGAGTTACTCCAGCTTTTCGTGTCAATCTTCAGGGTAAAAGAGAGGAGGAGAGTCACGGAGAAAGTGTGTGTGTGAGAGAGAGCGGGGAAGTGTGAAGGGGAGGGTGGCTCAGCGAAGCAGCGGTAGAGTTGCTGCCTTTCAGAGCTCGCAGTACCAGAGCTTGTCTCAATGACAGACTGCGTGAGGGTCGGGGTAGCAGGTTAGGAAGCCAAAGAAGGATACGTTGGCATAAATCCAGCTATGTTGAGCAAGCAGTGTTGTGCCTATATTTCCAGACCAGTGAGAGAGCTAGACTGGTGACATAAACTCAATACCAACAGTGGCAAAGGAGAATTTAATTACAGTTAATTATATAAATCCGCAGTCAAACAAAGGTTAGCGTCACTAATAGTGACCTTGAAACTACCAGGCTGTTGTAAAAATGAAAACAATCTGACATCTATGTGTAGGAAGGAATTGCACATGGACACAAAAAACTGGAGTAACTCAGCAGGACAGGCAGCATCAAAGATCCTATAGTGGAGCAAGATAGACCACTCCTGCTAAATGCAATGGGCTGACGTGTAGTACGCAACGGAGCAGAACATGGGCCTTTTTTTCATCCATTTCAGTAACCCGACCCGACCTGACCTGACCCGACTCGCAGTGCAATCAGCGTTGCGGGGGGAACAGTTTGTGTTAATAAATTATAATTCTGAAAATAAGGAGACGATTTTTCCCAAATAACTTTTATTTTTACGAGGGTGTTTCCGTAACCGGCTTCCGTCTCCGCACTAGTATCTTTGCTCCGTTACGGGACCTTTGGTGCGGAGACGGAAGCCGGTTACGGAAATGGGGCCGAATATTACCCATGAATCTGCCCATGACCGTACTACGTCTTTTTCGTCGAGTGATCTATCTTGCTCGCTGTGGGATCTTTGGGCAGCGTCTCTGGAGATAAGGAACGGGTGACGTTTCGGGTCGAGACCCTTCTTCAGACTGATTAGGGATGAGGGAAATACAAGGTGATGTGGAGAGATAAAGAACAATGGATGAAAGATATGCAAAAAAATAGCGATGATGAAGAAGACAGGCCATTGTAAGCTGTTAGTAGAGAAGCTAGTGTGACTTGGGTGGGGGAGGGATAGAGAGAGGGAATGCTGGGGCTACCTGAAGTGAGAGAAATCAATATTCATACCACTGAGCTGTAAGCTGCCCAAGTGAAATATGAGATGCTGTTCCTCCAATTTGCCTTTAGCCTCACTCTGACAATGGAGGAGACTGAGGACAGAAAGGTTTGTGTGGGAATGGGAAGGAGAATGAAAGTGTCCAGCAACCGGGAGATCAGGTTGGTCCACGCGGGCTGAGCAAAGGTGTTCCGCGAAACGATCGCCCAGTCTCCGTTTGGTCTCGCCGATGTATAAGAGTCCACATCATGAACAATGGGTACAGTAGATGAGGTTGGAGGAGGTGCAACTGAACCTCTGCCTAGCTTGAAAGGGCTGTCGGAGTCCCTGGACAGAGGAGGGAGTAGGTCTAGCGACAGGTGTTGCATCTTCTGCGGTTGCTGGGGAAGGTAGCTGGGGAGCGGGTGGTTTGGGTGGGAAGGGATGAGTTAACCAGGGAGTTGCAGAAGGAACGGTCGCTGCATGAGGCGGAAAGGGGTGGAGATGGGAAAATGTGGCTAGTGGTGAGAGCCCGTTGGAGGTGGCGGAAATTTCAGAGGATGTGATGAATGCGACGGCTGATGGGGTGGAAGGTGAGGACTTGGGGAACTCTGTCTCTGTTGCGACTATGGGGAGGGGGAGCAAGGGCGGAGCTGCGGGGTACCGAGGAGACACGAGTGAGGGCCTCATCTATGATGGGAGAGGGGAATCCCCCGTTCCCTAAAGAATGAGGACATCTCAGATGTTCTAGTATGGAACACCTCATCTTGGGAGCAGATGCGGCGTAGACGGAGGAATTGGGAGTAGGGGATAGAGTCTTTGCAGGAAGCAGGGTGGGAAGAAGTGTAGTCGAGATAGTTGTGGGAGTCTGCAGATGCATGTTTAAACCGAAGACAGACACAAAAAGCTGGAGTAACTCAGCAGGACAGGCAGCATCTCTGGAGAGAAGGAATGGGTAGGAATTCAAAAGAGTGTTAGATTAGGGCTATCGGAAATCAAGGGGGAATTGGGAGAAGGCAGGAACTGATTGTGGATGGTACACAAAAAAGCTGGAGAAACTCAGCAGGTGCAGCAGCATCTATGGAGCGAAGGAAAAAGGCAACTTCGGCCCGAAACGTTGCCTATTTCCTTCGCTCCATGGATACTGCTGCACCCGCTGAGTTTCTCCAGCTTTTTTGTGTACCTTCGATTTTCCAGCATTTGCAGTTCCTTCTTAAACAACTGATTGTGGATGATCGGCCTTGATCACATTGAATGGCGATGCTGGCTGGAAGGGCCGAATGGCCTACTCCTGCACCTATTGTCTATGTATCTATGTATTTATGGAAGGAACTGCAGATGCTGGTTTACACTGAAGATAGACACAAACAGATGGAGTAACTCAGCAGCTCAGACTGGATTATAATCAAAACCAGGACCACTGTTTCTCTTTGTGGGAAGGAACTGCAGATGCTGGTTTACACTGAAGATAGACACAAAATGCTGTAGTAACTCAGGGGGTCAGGCAGCATTTCAGGAGAAAAGGAATCCGTGACGTTTCGGGCCGAGACCCTTCTTCAGACTGGCCCTCAGTCCCCTCTTTCTTCAGACCCTTCCTTCCAGTTTGAAGAAGGGTCTCGACCCGAAACGTCACCCATTCCTTCTCTCCAGAGATGCTGCCTGCCCTGCTGAGTCACCCCAGCATTTTGTGTCTGTGCTCTGACATCATTGTCAGCTATTGAATAAAACGAACCCTCCACCCCCCATAAAGAAAGGGTTTTAAAAAACTGCTGTTACATACGCTTTGACTTTCTTCTTATTCATTCAGTTGATGTGGACCAGATACAATCAGTGATGCCATTACATTACTGATTACCTCTATCACAGTCCATTGTATGCGGACTAATGGAGTGCAGGAAACCTTATCATAGCAATTATGTCTTCTTAAATACAAGCGCGCTTATTCTCAATTTCTCATTTCCCCAGCCGCAACCACAACTCCGGTGGAGATCGCTGACCTTCTTCAAGGCACCATCAGTGCAGCCTAGAACAAATCAGTCTGCTCAAAATGGAATCAGCCCTCATTTTATTTCCTTCCTTGTACAGAATATGACCTAAGTGCCCATTTAGTTACTTGGCTGATAATGACTATACTCATGACAGTAGTAGTTGATGAGGGACTTGCCAAAGGTCACGGCAACAGATTTCCCAGCAAAATTGGGACCTCTAATGAACATGGTCTGAAAGTGTGACTGCTAAGGTGAAAAGAATATTCAACTGAGGGTTTTATTTAACGGATTTCTTGGCAGTGCCTTTCAACAATTAATTCCCACTCCAGCTCAAGTTCTTTCACTTGCTGGCCATTTTATTTTTCCCTGCTTGGTTGCGAAATCAAACGTGACTGATTCTTGCCATCTGTAGTCAGGGCAGCTGCTATCAGCAAATGGAGAGCAGTGTGGAGGAAGGAACTGCAGATGCTCGAAGATCGACACAAAATCCTGGAGTAACTCATCTGTTATTTGCACTTTATCAGTTTATTTATTCATGTGTGTATATATTTATATTACGGTATATGGACACACTGATCTGTTTTGTAGTCAATGCCTACTATGTTCTGTGTGCTGAAGCAAAGCAAGAATTTCATTGTCCTATACAGGAACACATGACAATAAACTCACGAACTTGAACTTGAGCAGGCAGCATCTGTGGAGAGAAGGAATGGATGATGTTTCAGGTTAAGACCCTTCTTCAAACCTAGAGATCGATCCTCAGCTACTATCTACCTCATCGGAGACCCTCGGACTATCTTTGAATCGAACTATACTGGACTTTATCTTGCACTAAATATTATTCCCTATATCACTGTGGATGACTCGATTGTAATCATGTATTGTCTTTCCGCTGACTGGTTAGCACGCAACAAAAGCTTTTCACTGTATCTTGATACACGTGACCATAAACTAAACTAAAACACTTATTATGCCTCTGTCCCACTTAGGAAACCTGAACGGAAACCTCTGGAGACTTTGCGCCCCACCCAAGGTTTCCGTGCGGTTCCCGGAGGTTTTTGTCAGTCTCCCTACGTGCTTCCACAACCTGCAACCTCCGGCAACCACCTGCAACCTCCGGGAACCGCACGGAAACCTTGGGTGGGGCGCAAAGACTCCAGAGGTATCCGTTCAGGTTTCCTAAGTGGGACAGGGGCTTTAGTCATTTGTATCCAGAAGGACATGAGTTTTGATTCAGCAAGTCCATGCGATAGATTCAAGATTCACTTCAGAAACTTGGGCTCATAACGAAACGTGATCCACGGTGGTGCAGCGGTAGAGTTGCTGCCTTACAGCGCCGGAGACCCGGGTACGATCCTGACCACGGGTGCTGTCTGTACGTTCTCCCTGTAGACGCGTGGTTTTTCGCCGAGATCTTCAGTTTCCTCCCACACTCCAAAAACGTACAGGTATGTAGGTTAATTGGCTTGGCGTACGTGTAAATTGCCCCTGGTGTGTGTAAGATTGTGTTAGTGTGCGTCGATTGCTGGTCGGCACAGACTCGGTGGGCCGAAGGGGCTGTTTCCGTGCTGTATCTCTAAACTCCCAGTGCAGTGCGAAGATCATCGTGCAGTCTCTCCCGCAGGGCTAAACTTCCTTTTCAAATCCTCACAAAGGAATTTTAAGGAAAAAGCAGAGATTGGCTCTTCCCAGTGCTGTGGCCAATACCTCAACCTCAACTGCTATCACCAGGATCAATGCTGTCTTTATTGATTAGTACCTGTACTATTGATTAGTAAGTGTGCCAGGGGTTATGGGGAGATGGCAGGAGAATGGGGTTAGGAGGGAGAGATAGATCAGCCTTGATTGAATGGCAGAGTACACTTGATGGGCCGAATGGCCTAATTCTACTCCTAACACTTATGAGCTTGTACAATAGTGGATGTTTGTCATGAATAAATTGGTTGGCACGATTCCAAGACTTTTAAAAGTACTTGTCTGGAATTGTTCCACTGTAATGTTGGGAACTTTATTCTGCTCTCTGTGTCTTACCCTTTGCTCCACCTATTGTACTTGAGTTTGGCTTGACTGTATCTCCGTATAGTATTATCTGATTTGATTGAATAGCATCAAAACAAAGCTTTACACTATACCACAGTGCATATGATGACACATTCATATGCTCATAAGACATAAGAACAGAATTAGACCATTCGGCCCATCATGTCTACGTTCTCCCCGTGACCTGCGTGGGTTTTCTCCGAGATCTTCGGTTTCCTCCCACACTCCAACGATGTGCAGGTTTGCAGGTTAATTGGCTTGGTGTGAATGTAGATTGTCCCCAGTTTGTGTAGGATAGTGTCAGTGTGCGGGGATCGCTGGTCGGTGCCGAAGGGCCAGTTTCTGTGCTGTAACACTAAACTAAACTTGAGAAACCCCATACCGACAAGCATCCATGGCCAGGATCGAGCCATGGTCTCTGGTGCTGTAACTATACTAAATAATTATAAAATAAAAGCTGGAGAATGCATTTCTCACCCTTACTTCTTGAGCCGAGTTGTAATTCTCGTGTTAATGTCATAGCATCAATTTGCATCGAGCAGATCAATGTGATGTTGAAAAGTAAATGAGGCAACACAGACCACCTTCACTGTTCAGCGGCCTTAATTGACTGGAAATAAATGTTGAGTTGAAGAAAGGTATCATGATGAGCAAGCAAAATGTACCTCTGTTTTACTGTAACCTTGCAACTATCTCCAGAAAGTCAATGACAGAACCTGAGGAGTTGGTCAGCGTTTTTCGGGCAAATTGGATCGTAAGGTCAAGTGAGAGGAGCAGAATTAGGCCATTCGGCCCATCAAGTCCACTCTGCCATTCAATCGTGGCTGATCTATCTCTCCCTCCTAACCACGTTCTCCTGCCTTATGGTCAGCCTGAAGAAGGGTCCCTATTTAGTGCAAAGATAAAGTCCAGTATAGTTTGATTTAAAGATAGTCCAAGGGTCTCCCGTGAGGTAGATAGTAGCTCAGGATCACTCTCGAGGCTTGAAGAAGGGTCTTGACCTGAAACATCGCCCATTCCTTCTCTCCAGAGATGCTGCCTGTCCCGCTGAGTTACTCCAGCTTTCTGTGTCTACTCCTACTCCTAGATCCCTCTGCTCTACAATTGTGAAGGTCCTGGCCTGATTTTACTTCGGAGTCACGTGAGTGACTACGTGAAGAACCCGCTCAGTGCGCAGGCGCGGCATTACGCCAGCAGTGCAACAGCGGCTGCCACGGGAGTTAGGCACTCTCGTTACAGGATGAACCGGACCGTCAGGTGAGTACCCTGAGGTCGGGTTTTCTTTTACAGGTGAGCCTTTTTCTGCTTGTGTTTTTTACAGGCAGAGAAAAAGGCTCTGGAACAAAACTGTCCCCCGTTTTCCCGTTGGGGAGGGGGGCAGCAACAGGCGGTAGGAGCGTTACCCGGTGTTCCGTAATTCCCCGACACCGTGCCGAGGCCAGCCCGCTAGTACCTGAAGCAGCGGGCTGGACGCATAGCCACTCGAGAGGCATCCGGCAGGTGTTCCCGATGTCGGACGGGACGTCTCTCCACCCGCACGGGGGGAGAGAGAGCCGCCTGAGCCGCTGGAGCGGCTCACGGAGCAGGTGCCTGCGAGACGCGCTGCTTGAGGGGCGCTCTCGCTACTACAAGGCACAAAAGCTCCAGAAGAACCTGTCCCCCGCTCGACTCCAGCGGAGGAGCGTTCCATTGCAGGGGGGGCAGCAACAGGCGGTAGGAACAATTACCGGTCGCACCGCTATCCCCATCACTGCGCCGAGCCCAGTCCCGCTAGTGCCTGAACTGCGGGCTGGATGTCTAGCCATCCGAACAGGCATCCGGCCGGTGGCGTCCGATTCGTCGGACGGGGACATGTCTCCACCTAAATGGAGGAGAGACAGCCGCCTGAGCTGCATCCAACAGCAATTGGAGCAGCTCCAGCGAGATGCGCAGAAAGAGCGCTCTCGCGGAGGGAGGTCAGGCACCCCCTCCACAGTGCTTCATGCACTGCCCTCTGCTCCCTCATTACTGGAGGCTAGCATTGGTGACCAGGGCTGGGCTGGTCTGGAACAGGGGCAGGCGGACGAATTCGGGAGTATGCCAGGGGTGCAGGAACATGAAGAGCTGTTGGGTGTGATGGACCGCTTGTAGCAACCCCACGGGCTGGAGCACCGCTGGAACCAAGAATGGCGGCCAGCATCAACCATTACTGGAAAAGGTGCTCGCTGAGGTGCTGAAACAACACAGCACCAGAAAACGGTGAGGCCCTCAAAGTAAAAAGTGTCAACAGCCAAATCTGGGGGCATGTGGGTCACACATCCAGACCCAAGAACTCAAGCTACAGCGGATCCTAAGGCTCCTGACGTCAGCCATCACAGCCTTTGCTCGTTCCGTGGAGACCACGGAGATGGATACCTGCCAGCAGGATGTGCTGGCATTAATGTGTACCACACAATTTGAGATCAACAATCTCCGGAGGGAAACATAAGACCTGCCCTCAATCCCAAATTTGCTGGCTTGTGTAAAGCCCCAGCTGCGGAGACGGACGCGCTGCTATTTGGGAAAGATTTCAATAAAAAACTGAAGGAGATGCAGGAAGCATCAAAAACCTTCGGCCTAATGAGGGCAGGCCTCGGGACGAGCAAACCAAGACCTCCGATACCCAAGCGGCAGCACCCCACGGCATCCACCAGTCGACGTCCGCAATATGGGACTGGTGAACGCTTGGGGTCCGCACATTATCCCCAAAGATCTTTCAGATCAGGGCCCGCAGCGGACCCTCTGGAAAATGCGCCTCCCCCCAACATCGCCAGCACGTCAGAACAAAATCTTCAGGAAAATGAAGAAACAGAATCGCCAATAACCATGGAGGTAGGTGGGTCTGGTCCCTACCAGCATATAGAGAATAAGGGTGCTTTATTAACAAGGGGGAGATTACACTTGTTTAAAGAAGCATGGGGTATGGTCACGAGTGACAAGTATATACTCAACAACATTACAGGATATAAAATACAATTCATGTCAGAAAAAACGCCGCCAGTTCAACAATGGCCCCAAAGGGTATTTCTCCCTCCGTCAAAGAGAAACATGATGGACAAGCTGAACTGGTGAGACTTATCACAAAGGGGGTCATCGAAAAGACCAAACATGAACCTTTGGAATTTGTATCGAATATATTCACTAAAACCAAAAAAGATGGTGTCTGTCGCATCATCATTGACTTAACATCACTAAACAAATTTGTTAAGTATATACATTTCAAAATGGAGACATATATTACTGCCAAACAACTGAATTCCAAAGGACACTTCATGGCAAGCATTTATCTTAAAGATGCTTACTATCTAGTACCCATATACAAGGATCATCGCAGATACCTAAAATTTATCTGGATGGTACAAAGCATTGCCCTATGGGCGAACTTCAGCCCAAGATTATTCACCAAAATATTGAACCCAGCCATGGCAATACTAAGAAAACAAAAACATATTGTCATGGCATATCTGGAGGATATTCTGATAGTAGGGAAAACGATGGAATTGGCTGTGGCAGCAGTATCAGCTACAAAACAGCTCCTCGAAACTCTGGGGTTCGTCCTACATCCAGATAAATCTAAGTTGAAGCCATCCACTATCATGGACTACCTGGGCTTCACAATTAACTCAGTCCATATGACTGTTACCTTGCCAAAGGCAAAAATGGTTGGATTAGCACAATCATGCAACAAATTAATGGTCAACGAGCGACCAACTATTCGACAAGTAGCAAGAGTAATTGGGGAAATGGTAGCAGCATTTCCGGCTACACAATTCGGACCTTTGCACTATCAAAAAATTTACAGAGAGCAAAGGTACGGGCAATAAAA
Organism: Amblyraja radiata; assembly: GCF_010909765.2. Lineage (NCBI taxonomy): Eukaryota > Metazoa > Chordata > Chondrichthyes > Rajiformes > Rajidae > Amblyraja > Amblyraja radiata. Next base: position 4,005,873 of record NC_045987.1, on the reverse strand, counting down.
CGACATACAGGTCACTATGATCGTGTCATGAACTTACCCACTGAAGCAATATCAGAGCTACAGTGGTGGGCAGAAAACGTTTGGCATAGTTTCAGCCCTATCTTTATCACTAACCCTACTTTAGTTATTCAAACAGATGCCAGTGCTCAAGGCTGGGGAGCGACTAACTCCATATCCAGCACAAGTGGTAGATGGACTAAACTAGAGTCATCATTACTACTTACACTGGGCATTAACTATCTAGAGATGTTGGGCGCCTTTTATGGTTTAAAAGCATATTTATCTAATATGCAGCACTTGCATGTTCGGTTACAAATTGATAAATACTACGGTGATGGCTTATATTAACCATATGGGTGGCATAAAATCATTATCATGCGACAAATTGGTCAACATGATTTGGCAATGGTATGTCGAAAGACATATTTGGCTATCAGCTACTTACCTACCAGGTAAGCTAAACACCCATGCCATGAGAAAATTAAACGCCTGGGTTGCAAGTTTGAACAGACCTTACCTGGAACTGGGATTGTCCAAACAAACCATCACCACCATGTCGGCATCCCTTCGAACATCCACCAAGAGGCAGTACTTAACCAGCATCAAAAAAGGGAGAAGTACTGCCAGGAAACAGGGACGACATACGCAACAGCTACAGCCACCAACATACTGGAGTTCCTGGCCATCTACACCACGATGTAGGGATCAGCTACAGTGCCATCAACACAGCGCAGAGTGCTCTTTCTGCTTATCTCAAACCAGCGGCAGGACAACAGGCGATGGGATCCCATCCACTGGTGGTAAAACTGATGAAGGGCATTTACAATATCAAGCCCAGGTATACCCATATTTGGGATATCAGTGTGGTCCTGACATATCTCAGGGAATGGCCACCAGCCAGATCCCCCGGCCTCGAGCAAGCTACACTAAAGACGCTCATGTTGATGGCACTTGTATCCGCTCAGAGGGTCCAGTCACTACACCTATTGCGACTGGACAACATGATCACAGCTCCAGACCAGATCTGTCATTATCCAGCGACTGGTCAAACAGAGCAGACCAGGAACACCTAATCCAGTCGTGGCTTACCCACCAGAACCACGGTTATGTGCCATGACCCACCTACTATCCTACATAGACACAACCAGAATATTCGAGGGAGATGAAAAGCCTTGTGGGTCAGTCACAAAAACCTTATGGTGGGGTACGAGCCAAACCATTGCGAGATGGCTCAAGCAGGTGCTAGAAACTGCTGGGATAAACACTAACATGTACAAATTCTATTCCACCAGGGCAGCATCCATGTCGACGGCTAAAGCATGGACATGCCTATAGACCACATCCTGGCTACAGCAGGATGGTGGGAAGGGAAAAGACCGTTCAGAAATTTTATAATAAGCCGTTGGCAAAACCTGGTTTATTTGCAGTAAAGATTTACGAACTGCAAATATTTAATTTAAGCCCAGGGGAGCAACTTAATTCTTTGTTGTTATTGTTTAAAAAATACCATTGTGTTTTTCTACAAATAGACTCATTGGTTCATTACGATAACACTTCCTCCCTCAAGAACTTCGGCAGTGAGTGAAATGAAACTGTTACACGGTTTGAAATCACAGAGCTTTGAAATCTTCACGTAGTCACTCACGTGACTCCGAAGTAAAATAGTAAGATTAAACGAGAACTTACCAGTTTGAAGTTTGATCTGTATTTTATGAGGAGTTACGATGAGGGATTACGTGCCCTCCGCTCCCACCCTCATTATATGGATCAAACTAATAAATTGATGTCTCCTTATCTTTACTATGTTTACTTCAAAATAACTGTGTCTATCTGTGATTCCACACCGCTGCTTGGAAGTATGCCGCGCCTGCGCACTGAGCGGGTTCTTCACGTAATCCCTCATCGTAACTCCTCATAAAATACAGATCAAACTTCAAACTGGTAAGTTCTCGTTTAATCTTACTATTAAACTTTCAACTTGAAACATATAAGATTGTTAAGGGCTTGGACACGCTAGAGGCAGGAAACATGTTCCCGATGTTGGGGGAGTCCAGAACCAGGGGTCCACAGTTTAAGAATAAGGAGTAAACCATTTAGAACGGAGACGAGGAAACACTTTTTCTCACAGACAGTGGTAAGTCTGTGGAATTCTGTGCCTCAGAGGGTGATGGAGGCAGGTTCTCTGGATGCTTTCAAGATAGAGCTAGATAGGGCTCTTAAAACTAGTGGAGTCAGGGGATATAGGGAGAAGGCAGGAACGGGGTACTGATTGGGGATGATCACCCATGATCACATTGAATGGCGGTGCTGGCTCGAAGGGCTGAATGGCCTACTCCTGCACCTATTGTCTATTGTCTATTGTCTAAAGTGCAACACCCCACACTTATCTGAATTAAATTCTATTTGTCATCCTTTGGCTTACTCGGCCAACTGACCAAGATCCCACTGTGATTCTTGATAACTCTCCTCACTGTCGGTGATATGCACCACCTATTTTAGTGTCATGTGCAAATTTATTGATCGTACCTTGTACGTTCTCATCCAGGCCACATCTCTGGAGAAAAAGGATGGGTGACGTTTCGGGTCGGGACCCTTCTTCAGACTGGGACCTCATCCCCTCATCTTTACTATGGATGTTCTGTCCACTCTCCACAACCTACCACTACCTCCATGGCTTCCTATCATCAAGCCACTTGTGTATCCTGTTAGCTAGTTCTCCCTGGATCTCATGCAATCATAGAAACATAGAAACATAGAAAATAGGTGCAGGAGTAGGCCATTCGGCCCTTCGAGCCTGCACCGTCATTCAATATGATCATGGCTGATCATCCAACTCAGTATCCTGTACCTGCCTTCTCTCCATACCCCCTGATCCCTTTAGCCACAAGGGCCACATCTAACTCCCTCTTAAATATAGCCAATGAACTGTGGCCTCAACTACCTTCTGTGGCAGAGAGTTCCAGAGATTCACCACTCTCTGTGTGAAAAATGTTTTCCTCATCTCAGTCCTAAACGATTTCCCCCATATCCTTAAACTGTGACCCTTCAAGATGCGCCTACATGGTAAAGCCTGATCAAAGATTTTGCTGAATTCCAAATAGACCACGTCTGGAGCTCGGTCCTCATCAACATTTTTGGTTTAAAAAGGACAGGTTTATGAATCATGACCTCCCACATACAAAACCACGCTGATTTTGCAGTTTTCAAAGAACTAAAAATGAACAGGTCAGAGTTTAAATTCCCAACCTGGAAGTGGGTGGTGATCCCCGCACGCTAACAGTATCATACACACTTGACTTATGCCAAGCCAATTAAATTAAACAAATTCTGTGTTTAACAAGGAACTGCAGATGCTGGAAAATCGAAGGTACACAAAAATGCTGGAGAAACTCAGCGGGTGCAGCAGCATCTATGGAGCGAAGGAAATAGGCAACGTTTCGGCCCGAAACCCAAAGGGTTTCGGCCCGAAACGTTGCCTATTTCCTTCGCTCCATAGATGTTGCCGCACCTGCTGAGTTTCACCATCATTTTTGTGTACCTTAAATTACGAACCTGTACGTCTTTGGAGTGTGGGAGGAAACCAAAGATCTCGGGGAAAACCCACGCAGGTCACAGGGAGAACGTACAAACTCCATGTAGACAGCACCCGTAGTCAGCATTGAAACGGGGTCCCTGGCGCTGTAAGGCAGCAACTCTACCACGCCACTCTGCATTTCCTTCTTACATACCTGTTTCTTGGGAGATTTGAGGACAAGAACAACAGTCTACGCAGCGAGATGATTGAAAGACAAAGAGTTCCAGAGAAAGCGCCATCAATTTGACATTTTAATACAAGTTACAAAAGCATTTTCAGTTACACCACACGAATATTCAAGTCAGCTGAAAGTATGTCACTAACTGGCTTTCAGCGATCAATGGAAATCCATTATACTCTGCATTGTTTATTGAGGTTGAAGATGGTCCTATTAAGATCACGTCATGATACACAAAAAAGCAATTACCACTCACTTTGCAGGTTATATTCTAGATAAATGAGATCCAGCTTTGAATAAACTCGAGCAGAGTTAAACGCAGTCCCTACATAAACTTTCCTTTCCATAAAATTACAAAATAGAATTTCCGCGCAAGAGTGCTAGAATTTGACTGTTCTCGTGCATTAAACATTTTGTTCTTTCCATATCATTTACAGCAATGATAAGACATTTTTATTAATGTGTAATATTGAAGACAAATGCGGAATTTGCCAGTAAAATGTAACTGCATAAAAGTAATAAATAGTTCAATGTGACCTCAAATGTGACAGCTTAACAATTATGCAAGATGCACATAAAGTTTTCAAACTCACTAACTGCTTCACTGAATGAAGTGCGGCACCAACATTTGTATTGGCATTTCTATTGATGTTGGTTTATTATTGCAACATACCAAGATAGCGAGCAGCACGGTGGCACAGCGGCAGAGCTTCCGCCTCACAGCGCCAGAGACCCGGGTTCAATTCCCACCACGGGTGCTGTCTGTACGGAGTTTGCACGGTCTGCTGTCTGTACGGAGTTTGCACGTTCTCCCCATGATCGCGTGGGTTTTCTCCGACATCTTCGGTTTCCTCCCACACTCCCAAGGCGTAGAGGTTTGTAGGTTCACAAAATTGCTGGGGAAACTCAGCGGGTGCAGCAGCATCTATGGAGCGAAGGAAATAGGCGACATTTCGGGCCGAAACCCTTCTTCAGACTGATGGGGGGTGGGGGGGGGGGAGAAAGATGGAAAAGGGGAGGAGGAGGAGGAGCCCGAGGGCGGGCGGATGGGAGGGTGGGAGGAGACAGCTAGAGGGTTAAGGAAGGGGAGGAGACAGCAAGGGCTAGCAAAATTGGGAGAATTCAATGTTAATGCCATACGGACGCAAGGTCCCCAGACGGAATATGAGGTGCTGTTCCTCCAATTTCCGCTGTTGCTCACTCTGGCAATGGAGGAGACCCAGGACAGAGAGGTCGGATTGGGAATGGGAGGGGGAGTTGAAGTGCTGAGCCACCGGGAGTTCAGGTAGGTTATTGCGGATGCTGGGGAAACTCAGCGGGTGCAGCAGCATCTATGGAGCGAAGGAAATAGGCGACGTTTCGGGTAGGTTAATTGGATTGGTATGAATGTAAAACAAAAAAACGTCCCTAGTGTGAGTAAGATAGTATTAATGTGCGGGAATCGCTGGTCGCAGCGGGCCCGGTGGGCCGAAGGGCCTGTTTCCGCGCTGCATCACTAAACTAAACTGAACCAAGCTAAAGTTAAATGCTGGAGAATAATGGGATGAGTGCTGAAAGGACAGGGGACACTTATGGACTTGGGAAAGAATACCAGAGCGGTATATACAGTATAATTCTTAGAATTTCTTTGTGATCAGAGCAAGAAAAAGGAAGAAAACTACAGGGAGCTGTCAGATCTCCTCACACAAACTCTGCTGCTGTCTTCTTCAATTAAATTATTGATTGTGGAAAACGCTAGACATAGTGAAGAGTACCGATTTGAAGTAAAAGGGTCTCTGAGCAACTCATCTTTGTAGCAAGGCAATTCATATTATTGATTACTTGTGTACTATATTGCAAAGTTTTTCTGATGGTTACAAAGGGGATTGATATGAAGTGGGGAATTGAGAACATGTAAGGGATATTTTCAGACATCAACCATCCACAAGCGACTTTTTAACATTTGGCAAAATGGAAACATTCTCCGCACTTCAATGGAATTCCAATTTAGAAGCATTTTGCCTGTGCCCTTTTACAGACCTGGAGAAGCTGAATGCTGGCTCTGAAGATTAGACACAGAGGTATTGAGTTGGGAGATACCCAGCCTTATTAATCTGATCCATGGACAGATAATTTGTCATTGAAATGTACGGAATAATGAAAGGCATAGATAGAGTGGATGTGGAAAGGATGTGTCCACTGATGGGAGAGTCTAGGACTAGAGATCAACCATGATTGAATGGCAGAGTAGACTCGACGGGCCGAATGGCCTAATTCTACTCCTATAACATAAACTTGTGAGAATTGCCCCATGTGTGAACATGATCTGCATTTGAAGGTCCTTGTCCCTCTCTTCCTCCATCAGTTTGCTCTGCTTTGCAAGGCCTCCCTTGGTCCTCCCAATAATTCTCATCTCCAAGATAAAGCTCCCGTAATGCTGGCCATGTTTAGAAGCAATATCTTTTAAACACATTTTAAATTGATGCTTAAGGTAATTTAGCAAGAGCCAAGGTTGACAAAAATGCTGGAGAAACTCAGCGGGTGAGGCAGCAACTATGGAGCGAAGGAAATAGGCGACGTTTCGGGTCAAGACCCTTCTTCAGACTGATGTGGGGGGGGGGGGGTCGGGAAGAAGAAAGGAAGAGGCGCAGACAATGGGCTGAGGGAGAGCTTGGAAGGGGAGTGGAAAGAAGGAGTGGAAAGAAGGGACTACCTGAAATTGGAGAAGTCAATGTTCATACCGCTGGGGTGTAAACTACCCAAGTGAAATATGAGGTGCTGCTCCTCCAATTTACGGTGGGCCTCCCTCTGGCCATGGAGGAGGCCCAGGACAGAAAGATCGGATTCGGAACGGGAGGGGGAGTTGAAGTGCTGAGCCACCAGGAGATTAGGTTAGGTTATTGGGAACTGAGCGGAGGTGTTGGGCGAAGCGATCGCCAAGCCTACGCTTGGTCTCACCGATGTAGAGTCAAATCACTTCCTTCAGAATCTTACAGCTTTAAGCAGGTTCAGTAAAGATCCTAGAACACATTCATTTGCACCAGTAGCCTCCAAAAATAACCCAGCACCTCATCTATAAATAGTTTATGAGCTGCCTAAATAATATACAATGTGAGACATTTTTATGCTCCATCATTGCACTGATTTAGTTTAGTTTATTATAGTCACATGTACCGAGGTACAGGGAAAAGCCTTTGGTTGTGTGTTATCCAGGCAGCGAAAAGACTGTACATGGTTACAATCAAGCCACCCACAGTGTACAGATACAGGATAAAGGGGGTGATGGTTAGTGCATGAATAATAAAATAAATAAAGTCCAATAAAGTCAGATTAAAGATAGTTCGAAGGCTTCCAACGAGGTAGTATGGGAAGTCAGGACGGTTTTCTCATTGGTCATAGAGTCATAGAGTAATACAGTGTGGAAACTTCGGGCCCACTTGCCCACACCGGGCCAACATGTCCCAGCTACACTAGTCCCACTTGCCTGCGCTTGGTCCATATCCCTCCAAACCTGTTCTATCCATGTACCTGTCTAACTGTTTCTTAAATGAGGGGATAGTCCCAGCCTCAACTACCTCCTGTGGCAGCTTGTTCCATACACCCACCACCCTTTGTGTGCAAACGTTACCCCTCGGATTCCTATTAAATCTTTTCCCCTTCACCTTGAACCTATGTCCTCTGGTCCTTGATTCCACTACTCTGGGTAAAAGACTCTGTGCATCTACCCGATCTATTCCTCTCATGATTTTGTATACCTCTATAAGGTCTCCCCTCATCCTCCTGCGCTCCATGGAATAAAGACCCAGCCTTCTCAACCTCTCCCTGTAGCTCACACCCTCTAGTCCTGGCAACATCTTCGTAAATCCTTTCTGAACCCTTCTGAATCCAAGCTTGACAATATCTTTCCTATAAAGATGGTGCCCAGAAATGAATACAATATTCTAAATGCGGTCTCACCAACATCTTATACAACTGCAACATGACATTCTGGCCATAGAGGGAGTACAGAGAAGGTTCACCAGACTGATTCCTGGGATGTCAGGACTTTCATATGAAGAAAGACTGGATAGACACGGCTTGTACTGGCTAGAATTTAGAAGATTGAGGGGGGATCTTTATAGAAACTTACAAAATTCTTAAGGGGTTGGACAGGCTAGATGCAGGAAGATTGTTCCCGAGTTAGATGTGGCCCTTGTGGCTAAAGGGATCAGGGGGTATGGAGAGAAGACAGGTACAGGATACTGGCGGATGATCAGCCATGATCATATTGAATGGCGGTGCAGGCTCGAAGGGCCGAATGGCCTACTCCTGCACCTATTTTCTATGTTTCTATGCCCTCCCAACTTCTATACTCAAAGATGGTGAGAAGATGGTTCAGATTTGATTTTGCTTCTTGTAGCATACTATTGTGCCACGGTGCCACCTGATATGTTGTTTTGTTTCTTTCAGATTTTCAGCACCTGCAGTATTTTGCTATTCCCGCCAGCAGTGGGTCTCCAGTTGAATGAACAAGCTCGTATTTAGGACGACCACACACACAGGCAAAACTCTTCAAGAGCTAATGGAATATTTTAGCAAGACACTCGGAGTTAAACGTGATGTTTGCAACTAATTTACATACAGCAAACAAATGAGCAAATAATCTGTGTTCGACGGTGTTGGTTGAAAGAGATATATTGGCCAGAAGGCATGCATTTAATCAGCTCTTATTTAAATATTGACTCAGAATTGACTGCATCTAACGAGACAGCCAGCAAAAAGAAACCTTGAGCTCACAGCTCGTCTGATAATGGTAGCTTTTAAGGTACCATCTAGAAGGATGAGGGGGTACCTCATTGAAACTTATCGAATAGTGAAAGGTCTGGATAGAGTGGATCTGGAAAGGATGTTTCCACTAGTGGGAGAGTCCAGGATCACAGGCCATAGCCTCAGAACGTACCTTAGAAAGGAGATGAGGAGAAATGTCTTTGGTCAGAGGGTGGTGAATCTGTGGAATTCATTGCCACACAACTGCGTAGAGGCCAAGTCAGTGGATATTTTTTTAAAGCGGAGGTTGACAGACTCTTGATTAGTACAGGTGTGAGGGGTACTAATTAGGGTTGAGAGGGAAAGACGGATCAGCCATGATTGAATGGGCCGAATGGCCTAATTCTGCTCCTATAACATGGACTTATGAACCAGTACTACTGCAAGTCACCCAGTCCCCTCACTCTGCTCTGCCCACACACCGCTAGCTCCTCAGTTTGAGGTCTCAGAGTCACACAGCGTGGAGACAGGCCCTTTGGCCCACCTTGTCTGTGCCGACCAACATGCCCCATCTACACTAATCCCGCCTGCCAGCATTTGGCCCCTCTCCCTCTAAACCTGACCGATCCAGCACGTTGCGTCGCGCCAGGGTCTTGGGCCTGTCCCACTTTGGCCGTCAGTTACGCGACAGGCCGTTGGCGCGCAAAGATTTCGTTCGCTATAAAATTTCGGAGCGGCGCGCGATACCGCGCACAACTACATACCCCTCCACGCTTCTCAGTGGGACCGGCCTCACGCGACCACACGATGCCCGTGCGCCTTAACTCGACGACGAGGTCGCATAATTTGCGTGCCAAGAACACGTAAGTGGGATAGGGCCTTATGACTCTTTTGACTTGCCTTTATTTACTCTGCACGAGAGCACATATGCAGATAATGGAGCCGGTGCTCTTTGTCAGCAAGACAGCTGATCTTTAAGAAGAAACACTTCACAGGTTAGCACCTCAGCTACTTATTTTTAGTGTGGTAATGGCATTTTCAGATCTCAGTCCCACTTCCAGCGTTCGACAGTAATTGACATTAAATAACTCTCTTTCGACGTCAAATGACCTTCTCGCAGATAAATCACCGACTACATTTCTGCGGTATGCAATTCAAATTGTCCAACCATGAAATGGAGCTGAAGCACATCAATTATCACTGCAAAAGACCAACACAGTGCGAGACAATTTCATCATCACAGGATTTTGTACAACAGCATAATTCGCTGCCAAGGAGACACAACATTCAATAATAAAAAAAAACAATTCCATTTCACTTTTCAATCCATTTCAATCCTCATGGTGATTTAGCTTCTAGTTTTGTGACGTTCACCTTAACTTCATCAGAGATCAAAAGGCACTCACAGATGTGGGAACGATTCACCTCTTTAACTCGCGTTTCAAGCAGTGCGATGCATATTCAAAGTATGTTGCAATAGTATAGTATAGTATATCTTTATTGTCATTTTCCTGGGTACTCACAAAAAACGTTGCTCAACCAGTGTCCATTCAGTGTGCAGTAAAAAATAAATAGAAATAAAAATACATATATCATGAACAAATTAAACACTCTACTCTCTACTAAACATCAACAGGCGTTCCGATCGGCAGTGGCACGACAGTGGCTCTGCTGCAGTGTGTCCAGGTTGGTGGTTGGTGCGCGATACTTTGGCACGGGGCAAAGTCCGTTTATCAGGCTTATAGCCTGCGGGAAGAAGCTGAGGAGCATCCTGCTGGTTTTGCAGCTAATGTAATGTAATACCAGGACAATGTAACACAGCTCTGAGACATCAGTGTAATTGACATTTGACAATATGATTTACCTTGGGAAACAATTTAAAATGTCATCGTATTTTCCCATTTACAGACTATGCTGTGAGCTGAGCTGATGCATAAACAGCTCTGACAATAAGTCAGTGAAAAATGTAAAACCAGGGGAAAATACCGCAGGTCCCTCAGATAATGAACCTTTTCAAAGGAAACTTTTTCTCAGCAATTGTTCCTAAAGGAAATTATAATAACAACTAAAGATGTAAGTGATTCAAGAGGTAGCAACACAGAACTGCCAGTGCTGGTTCACACTGAAGATAGACACAGAGTCAAGGTCAGGCAGCATCTCTGGAGAAAAAGGATGGGTGATGTTTCGGGTTGGGACCCCTTCTTCGGGCTCTCGTCTGAAGAAGGGCCCCCACTCGAAACGTTACCCGGCTGGCACGGTGGCTTGTTGCTGCCTCACAACGCCAGAGTCCGGGGTTCGATCCTGACTACGGGTGCTGTCTGTATGGAGTTTTTACGTTCTCCCCGTGACTGCGTGGGTTTTCCAGTTTCCACCCGCATTCCAGAGACGTACAGGTTTGTCGGTTAATTGGTTTTGGTAAAATTGTAAATGTGTCGGATGGTGCTGATGTACGGGAATGGCTGGTCGGAATGGCCCGTTTCTGTGCGGTATCTCTCAACTGAAGATTCTGCCAGACCCGCTGAATTACTCCAGCACTTTGCCTCGAACACAAGTAATTCAGCTAGTGTTTAGATACATAGAAACATAGAAACATAGAAAATAGGTGCAGGAGTAGGCCATTCGGCCCTTCGAGCCTGCACTGCCATTCAATATGATCATGGCTGATCATCCAACTCAGTTTCCTGTACCTGCCTTCTCTCCATACCCCCTGATCCTTTTAGCCACAAGGGCCACATCTAACTCCCTCTTAAATATAGCCAATGAACTGGCCTCAACTACCTTCTGTGGCAGAGAATTCCACAGATTCACCACTCTCTGAGTAAAAAATGATTTTCTCATCTCGGTCCTAAATTCCGGAAGTGGCGGTGCTGTGAAACGGCTGCGGCTCGCCTGCAGTCTGTCTGTTTTTACTTTTTTTGTGTTGCTTTTTTTTGTCTAGTTCAGTTAAACTTTTGGTTATTAGGTGGTGTTATGTGTGTGGGGGTGGGGGGGGGGGGGCTGAAACAGGGCTTTCTGTCTCTCCCTTCGGGGGAATGCGACTTTTTTGTCGTATCCCCCTTCTCTTCCCCCGCCTGAGGAGGCCCAATGGCAGAGCTGGCGGCCTCCAACCTGCGACCGACCTCGAGGATCCGGAGGTAGAGCCAGCCAGGACTTACCAACGCGAGGCTGGCCGTCTTCGAGCTGCGGCAACGTTCAGGCAGCGGCACGACTCGGCGCTCCGGTGAGGGCGGACGGCGCGGGGCTGAGACACTCCTGTGTGGGCGGCCCGGCTACCGGCTGGAAGACGCTCCCGTGTGGGCGGCCTGGCTCTCGGCTGGAATGCGCTCCCGTGTGGGCGGCCCGGTGCGGGGCTGAGATGCTCTCGTGTGGGCGGCCCGGTGCGGGGCGGGGACGGTGCTCCGGTGGCTGAGGTGGCGTTATGGCGGCGGCGACCTGGATCCGGGGCTCGGCCGCGGGCCAGTGGACGACATCGTCGGGAGCTCGCAGGTCACAGGTTGGTGCCTGTTTTCCGGAGCTCCCGTTGCAACAGCTGCATCCGTTGGACTGGAGGGCGGCAGCTTCGACAACCCCCGGGCCACAGAGCTTGAACCGCGGGACTGATACCATCGCCCGGTGGGGTATCGCCTCAGCGCAGAGGGAGAAGAGGAGGGAAGAGACAGTAAATCTAAGACTTTTGCCTCCATCACAGTGAGGAGGTGTTTGGTGAACTCACTGTGGTGGATGTTAATTTGTGTTTATTGTCTTTTGTTATTATTGCATGTATGGCTGCAGGCAACAGCATTTCGTTCAGACCGAAAGGTCTGAATGACAAATAAAGGATTCAATTCAATTCATAAAAGATTTCCCCCTTATCCTTAAACTGTGACCCCTTGTTCTGGACTTCCCCAACATCGGGAACAATCTTCCTGCATCTAGCCTGTCCAACCCCTTAAGAATTTTGTGAGTTTCTATAAGATCCGCCCTCAATCTTCTAAATTCCAGCGAGTACAAGCCGAGTCTATCCAGTCTTTCTTCATATGAAAGTCCTGCCATCCCAGAAATCAGTCTGGTGAACCTTCTCTGTACTCCCTCTATGTTTTCCTGTGTGCAGATTTGGGTCCCATATCTGAGGAAGGATGTGTTGGCTCTGGAGAGGGTCTGGAGGAGGTTCACAAGAATATTTACAGGAATGAGTGAGTTAGCGTATGATGAGCACTTGATGAGGTCGCCAGTTGTGGAGCTCCAACAGGCGCGGCCTTGTTTGCATCGGAAGCCTCGGCCTCCAGTAAGCGGCCGTTCCAGGGTTCCCAGGCTGCTGGGAGGACTCTCCCGATGCCGGAGCAACATCACCCGGCGAGAACGGCCTGGAACATCGGGCCTCCGTAGAGGCAACTGTGGAGGCCTCAATGGGCCCGACCAGTGGCGTAGCGTGGCGTAGCTGTTATAAAGGCACGCTGCACCTCTTTAGCAGCCTTCCCCTGAATTATTGTTATAAAATGTAATTTTTTTTGCCATTTTACAATTTTTTTGCGCCCCTAAAAATGTATCCAACAATTTTAACCAACCAGCGATCTCTGCGCCGAGGCCACTGCCACTGTCCCAGCCGCCGCTGTCGTCCACTGGGCCCGTGGTCGGGTCGAGTGGCCGCTGCCCCAGCTCCGAATTCTGGTCGCCGCTGTCCCAGCTCCGAGGCCAGGTCGCCGCTGCCGCTGCTCCAGCTCCGATACCGTGTAGCTGCTGCCGCTGCCCCCGCTCCGAGGCCAGGCTGCCGCTGTCGCTGCCCCAGCTCCGAGGCCAGGCCGCCGCTGCCGCCGCCCCAGCTCCGAGGCCAGGCCGCCGCTGCCGCTGCCGCCGTCCCAGCCGCTGCCGCCGCCATCCCAGCTCCGATGCCGGGCGGCCGCTGCCGCTGTCCCAGCTCCGAGGCCAGGCCGCCGCTGTCAAAGCCACCGCTGCCGCTGTCAAAGCCGCCGTTGCCGCTACCCAGCTCCGAGTTCTGGTCGCCGCTGCCGCTGCCCCAGCTCCGAAGCCGCCATTAGGCCTCGGCGCAGGCGGAGACGGGGGATACGACAAAAGAAGTCGCATCCCCCGAAGGAAGAGACCAAAAACCGCTAATGAGGAGGCGCAATATTTTAAACTGCCCCGGGCGCGCAAAACCCACCCTACGCCACTGGGCCCGGCTATGGGTGAACTGGAGTTGGGGACTGGACTTTGTGCCTTCCCTCATGGTGGGAGCCATTGTGGGGGGATGTTCTGTGTGTTTAAGACTCTCATTGGTGTTATGTCTGTATTCTTTTTTTGTGTGCTGCAAAATGGCAAAAAACATTTCACTTCACTACACCTGGGTGTATGTGAATGTGACTAATAAAATACCTTTGATACTTTGACCTTTGCATCTACTCACTGGAGTTTAGAAGATTGAGGAGGGACCTCATTGAAACTTACAGAATAATGAAAGGCATTGACAGAGTGGATGTGGAGAGGATGTTTCCACTGGTGGGAGAGTCTAGGACCAGAGGTCACAGCCAAAAAATTAAAGGGCGAACTTTCAGAAAGGAGGAACTTCTTTAGTCAGAGGGTAGTTAATCTGTGGAACTCTTTGCCACAGAGGGCTGTGGAGCTCAAGTCAGTGGATGTTTTCAAGGTAGAGATAGACAAATTCTTGATTAAAACGGGTGTCAAGGGTAATGGGGAGAAGGCAGGAACATGGGATTAGGAGGCAGAGATCAGCCGTGATTGAACGGCGGAGTAGACACGACGGATCAAATGACCTAATTCTACTCCTATAACTTGTGAACGTGAATTCAATTAATCATTAGAAAAAGCTTTAATCAGACACTGTATTTTGTTTTATGATTGATGGGTAGATGGAAAATCAATTCTACTTATTTGTTGTGCAGCTTTTATTGATTGGAACATGACCAGGTTTACCGGCAGCTCCTATAGAGAAACCCTCTGACCGCAATTGCATTTCTGAAGGTGACTGACTTACAAGATTGAGCAGACAATTAGAGGAATATATTCCTCAGAAGAAGGAAAATCTATCTTCTCCAAATCATAATTACCTTCATGGAATTCTTTGCCACAGAACGCTGTGGAGGCCAAGTCAGTGGATATTTCCAAGGCAGAGATAGATAGATTCTTGATTAGTACAGGTGCCAGAGGTTATGGGGAGAAGGCAGGAGAATGGGGTTAGTAGGGAGAGATTGATCAGCCATGATTGAATGGCGGAGTAGACTTGATGGGCCTAATTCTACTCCTATCACTTGTGACCTTATGACCTTCAAGATGCCCATTGAGCAGCCCCCATTAATTTTGTGTACATATTAATTTCTGGCATTGTTTTGTTTTCATTCGTGCCCACATTTGCATTAATAACATCAATGAAATTATTTGACAAATCAGCAGTTGAGTGAAGAAAGTTAGAATAGTTTCATAGGAATTATTTAGGTGCCAATAACAAATTTGTTCATTTTTGACGAATCAGATATCCTAACATTAATCATTCATAGGGATGATATTCCTTGGAGCTAGTGCTGATATTTAGTATAAATGTGTCTCCATTAAGGGGTCATAGATCTACTGTCAGGTTTAGCCTGTGTAATGGTGCCTATTTGGTTCATCCTTCTTATCCTTGCAGTCTCTGTGAACCACCATGGACCCAATAAGTCATCGAGTCATAGCGTGTGGGAATAGCCCCTTTGACCTACACATGCCCACACTGACCAACCCTCCCCATCTACAATATCTACTCATCCCACCTGCCTGCGTTTGGCACATATCCCTCCAAACCTGTCCTATTCATCTGCCTGCCTACTTAGAAACAGAGAAAATAGGTGCAGGAGTAGGCCATTCGTCCCTTCGAGCCAGCACTGCCATTCAATATGATCATGGCTGATAATCCAAAATCAATACCCCGTTCCTGCTTTCTCCCCATATCCCTTGAGTCCATTAGCCCGAAGAGCTAAATCTAACTCTCTTTTGAATACATCCAGTGAATTGGCCTCCACTGCCTTCTGCGGTAGAGAATTCCACAGATTCACAACTCTGGGTGAAAAAGTGTTTCCTCATCTCAGTCCCAAAAGCATACCCCTTATTTCTACCTACCCCTTATCTACTTTTAAACATTGCGGTAGACCCAGTCTCAACTACCTCTTCTGGCAGCTCAATCCATACACCCAACCAGGAATCACAGTTTAAGAATAAGGGGCAGGCCATTTAGGACTGAGAAGGGGATTTTTTTTTCACCCAGAGAGTTGTGAATCTGTGGAATCCTCTGCCACAGAAGGCAGTGGAGGCCAATTCACTGGAAGAGAGAGTTAGATTTAGCTCTTCGGGCTAACGAAATCAAGGGATGTAGGGAGAAAGCAGGAACGGGGTACTGATTTTGGATGATCAGCCATGATCACAATTGGGTCTGTTCTACACAAGTGTTCTCAGTTAAAATAACCCAATTGTGATCTGGTTTGGGGCTGATAATTTGCAAACCGCAGGACCCTTGAGGAGGAAAATCTGATTTTTTTTGTTTCCCAGCTCCCTCACAGCTGGTTTATAACTTAATTTAAACCACACTTTTCATCTATGTTTCTTTTCATGTATCCAAGGGTTTCAGGAGCAGCATACTAACTCCAAGTGATGAATATAATGAGAACAGTGGTGGAGCTGCAGATTCATAGCTCCTGCAATCTGGTTTCA
The DNA here is from genome assembly GCF_010909765.2 of Amblyraja radiata. NCBI lineage: Eukaryota > Metazoa > Chordata > Chondrichthyes > Rajiformes > Rajidae > Amblyraja > Amblyraja radiata. Next base: position 3,989,725 of record NC_045987.1, on the reverse strand, counting down.
ATCCTGTCCTCCCATGCACTGTGTGTGGTTTGCATGTCCTCCCGATGATTGCACGGGGTTCAACTTGGGGAGCAGAAGGCCACTGAGTGCTGGAGTAACTCAGTGGGTCAGGCAGCATCTCTGGAGAACATGGATCGGTGATGTTTCGAGTCATAAACTCACAAGTCATAAGTGATAGGAACAGAATTAAGCCGTTCGGCCCATCAAGTCTAGTCAGCCATTCAATCATGGCTGAACTATCTCTCCCTCCTAACCCCATACACCTCATAACCTCTGACACCCGCACTAATCAAGTATCTATCCATCTCTGCCTTAAATATATCCACTGACGTGGCATCCACACCCTTCTGTGGCAAAGAATTCCACAGATTCACCACCCTCTGACTAAAGAAATTCCTCCTCATCTCCTGTCAAAAGGAACGTCCTTTAATTCTGAGGCTATGACCACTCATCCTGGCCTCTTCCTCTATGGGACCACTGGGTCACACTAGAGTCGAGACCTGCCTCTGGTTTCCTCAAACATTCCAAACAAGTGCAGATTGGTATTTGAAATAACCGCAGCAAGTTAGCCCTATTGTAGTCTGAAGAAGGGTCCTGACCCGAAACATCCTCTAAAGATGTTCCCGACCCGCTAAGTTACTCCAGCACTTTTTTCTTTCTGGTAAACCAGCATCTGCAGTTCCTTGTGTCTCCTAATGTATTGGCAATGGTTTAGTATTATCAGGTGTCGCAAGAAAAAATGAAAGACTTTGTTTGTCGTGCTGCGGAGTTGAATCACATTGTACACAAGTACAATCACGCAATGTACAGCAGCTTTTCAGAATTATGCTTGGCAAAAATAAACATCGCCGCTTTGTTCGGAGTAATTAAAAACACAAACTTTGTGTAATGAGATAAGCTGAGTGTATAAGGAGAGCGAGAGATAGAATAACAACAATATATTTGATAATGGATAAGGAAATAACAAATATTCACGCAGACTGGAAGCGATATAAATGTAGCAAAGCGATGAAGATAGATTTTTCAGCGTAAGAGAGTATATATGAAGAAAGGCAAAGAATTATGAAATGCTACAAATAATGACAGATAAAGTATAAAAATTATAGACACGCTTGCTAAATTCAACAAAATAAACCGTTTATTTGTTTATTTATTTGATTCACATGTTTAATCGATAATGTTTTATTATTAGTGTTTAATGTTTTATGTGTCATTCCTAATGCCCCTGTCCCACTTAGGAAACCTGAACGGAAACCTCTGGAGACTTTGCGCCCCACCCAAGGTTTCCGTGCGGTTCCCGGAGGTTGCAGGTGGTTGTCGGAGGTTGCAGGTAGTGGAAGCAGGTAGGGAGACTGACAAAAACCTCCGGGAACCGCACGGAAACCTTGGTTGGGCGCAAAGTCTCCAGAGGTTTCCGTTCGGGTTTCCTAAGTGGGACAGGGGCATTACTGTCACTGTATGTCATGTTGTCACTCGCGGGCGGAGCTCCAAGGCGAATTCCTTGTATGTGAATACTTGGCCAATAAACTTACTCATTCATTCATTCATTGTGGTCATTGGACTTTGGTCTAAGGGAGTGAAGCGCTATAATAATCTACAATGCCAAGGACTATATTCTCTCTTTCCCCTTTGCTCCATCTATTGCAGTTGAGTTTGACTTGATTCTATCTATGTATGGCATATCTGATCGGTTTGGATAGCATGCAAAACAAAGCTTTCCCCTGAAGCCCTTGGTTCAGGTGACATTAATAAACATTTACCTAAACATATCCACTCTAAAAGACTTTGGCAAAGCTTCCATTAACTGTACACATAAATTGGAAATCTTCCAATCGCATTCCACGCTTAAAGCAGCTCATAAATTATAAATCTGTTACTCAAATATCAGTTTTGTGGCTTGCCAAGCCTGTAATTAGGGGATCTTGTGTGTCTATAAACTTGGATAAACATGATCTAGCTGAGAGAACGAATATGGTTTTGTAACGGAGAAGTTATATCTTACATTCCCAATAACATGTTCCTGTAGGTATCAGGAGTGGCTGCAAATGATTGTCTTTGTGGAAGTCATTTATGTAGACTTCCAAAAGAGGAGAGTTAAGAAAAAAATAAAGGCTTATGGAATGGGGCCGAAGTTATCATTATGTGTGGAGAATTGATTAAGAGATTAGAGATAGAGAATGGTGATAAGATGGCCATTGTCCAATTTCAGAATGTGACAGATGGTGCCTCATAGGGGTCTGGAACGAGAATACAACATTTCATTATATTTGTGTAGGAAGGAACAGCAGATGCTGGTTTAAACGGAAGATAGGCACAAAAAGCTGGAGTAACTCTGTGGGTCAGACAGCATCTCTGGAGAGGAGGATTAGGTGACGTTTCAGGTTGAGATCCTTCTTCAGACTCTATCTTAAGTCGGAAGAACGGTCTCGACCCGAAATGTCACCTATTCCTTTTCTCTAGAGATGCTGTCTGACCTGCTGAGCTACTCCAGCATTTTGTGTCTAATGGGCCTGTCCCACTTAGGTGATTTTTTAGGCAGCTACAGGCGAGTAGTTTGTTGCCACATGTTCGACGGTGATCGCCGGGAGTAGTCTCAGTCGCGCAAAAAGTCGTAGCGTCTTTCTGATCGCCGTTAAATTTTCAACATGTTGAAAATTTTTCGGCGGTAATGGATTTGACGCCAATGAGTGTAGCTTGACTTCTCCTGACGTAGGTTGTCGCCAGGATGACGTAGGTTGTCGCCGGTTTTTCGGCAACCTGCTACGACTATGACAGTCGCCGGCAGTTGCCTAAATAATCACTAAGTGGGACAGGCCCATATTTCATTCTATTTATCAATTAACTGGACTACTGTCTAAACTATGTAGTGAAAGTGGGAGCTGAAGATTCTAAAGGGACATTGCTTGCATTAAATGAAGATATGAAACTGAGGAGTTAATTGTGGAAAAGTTGAATGATCAGTCATTTTTAGACCATAACGAGAAAGATCAGACTATGTTCCATGTAGTGAGAAATGAAGCAGAGTCGAGAACATTTGGGGATTCAATTACTGAGATACAATCGGTCCAGAAGCCCTGAACTGATTGATTGATAGAATGGGCTTGAGAAGTTGAATATCTCTTCCCATATCCATGTTCACACAATACATACAAGACAGAACAGCGTTGTAGTCTATAATTATATTGCATCCCAATGGTCATTATCATTTTTGCCGTACATATACACATACCTTACATTTGAAGAACATTGATTTTTCGTTTCAAAAATATTGATTTTCTGATCATGCAACATAAAAGAGTAACAGAACCGTATATATGGCTCAAAGGAATAATTTTGCTGCTCAGTCTCGGATAACATATAAAGATTTCTTGTTAATGAATGCTTGCCTTTCATATGTTTGTTGTGCAGTACATCTGAATAGCAAAGATTGAAGTTCAGATCCTAATCAGCCCAGAACCAATTGATTGTTAGTTCAGGGGCGGCACGGTGGCGCAGCGGTAGAGTTGTTGCGTTGCAGCGCTTGCAACGCCGGAGACCAGGGTTCGATCCCGACTACGTGAGCTGTCTGTACGGAGTTTGTACGTTCCTCCCGAGACCGCGTGTTCTTTGGTTTCCTCCCACACTCCAAAGACGCACAGGTTTGTAGGTTAATTGGCTTGGCATAAATGTAAATTGCCCCTAGTGTGTGTGGGAGAGCGTTACTGTGCGGGGATCGCTGATCGGTGGGCCAAAGGGTCTGGTTCAGTGCTGTACCTAAACAAGAAGGGTCTCGATCCAAATCGACACCCATTCCTTCCCTCCGGAGATGCTGCCTGTCCCGCTGAGATTACTCCAGCATTTTATGTCTACCTTAAACTAAACTCAGCTTTGAGGATGTTTCAGTGCAGTTTCTGTGTTAAGCCTCCCATAGTTTGTCGAGATGAATGAGTGCACTGAATGTTACTGTGTTTCTCGATGCACTAAAGAATTTCCATTTAAAAAAGTCAATTAATAAGATGAATGTAGCTTTTCTGTCGGACGAAGGGAAATAAATAAAAGTGAGTCCTCTAGAAATAATGCTTCTGGAGCTGCATTGATAATGGATGTGCCCTTAAAGGATGGCTTTACTCATTAATTATTGGGAAAAAAACATATCTGAATTGGGCAGCGAAAGTGCACCTCAGATTGAAAATGAACTGATAACGGGGTGGGTGAAGCTGTTGACTTCATCTTGAATACTGTGATGAATTGCGATTCCAGAGATACACCAGGGGCATTCAAATGGTGGAGACAATGCAGGCAAAAGCTGCGATCTAGGAATGTACATTGATCTTGGAGCCAACGCTTCATAACATGGTGCATTTCAGAGTTTAGAGTTTCGAGGTACAGCGTGGAAACAGAGCCTTTGGCTGACCGAGTCCACGCCGACCATCGATCACCCGCTCACACTAGTTCCATGTTATCCCACTTTCTCATCCACTCCCTATACACTTGGAGCAATTTTACTGAGGGCCAATTGATCTACAAACCCGCACGTCTTTAGGGTGAGGGAGGACACAGGAGCATACCACGTGGTTGCGGGGAGAACGTGCAAACTCCACAAAGACAGCAACTGAGGTCAGGACCGAACCCTGGCAAATGTGGCAGCAGCTCTACCAATTTGTGGCCAACTCATGGTAAACTCTGGTGGGGACTGATCAAAACGAAGAGATTCTCCCTTTATAGGTCGTTGCTGCTAGTTTGTAGGTGTTATTTGCAGATATAATGCATATTGACTACAACTCAAACATTCAAGCATGGAAGGAGTTTAATTTAGCTTAGAGTTACAGCGTGGAAACAGGCCCTTCGACCAACCGAGTCCACGGTGACCAGCGATCCCCGCACGCTAACATTATCCTACACACACTAGGGACAATTTACACTTATACCAAGCCAAATAACCTACAAACCTGTACGTCTTTGGAGAGCGCCCGGAAAAAACCCACGCAGGTCACGGGGAGAACATACAAAGCCTGTACAAACAGCACCTGCAGTCAGGATCGAACCCTTTGTTCATGATTGCAGAATCTGCAGTTTCTTGTAGCTTTAGTTTAGTTTAGCAATACAGCGCAGAAATGGACCCTTCGTCCCATCGAGTCCGCGCCGACCAGCTGTCCCCGCCCACTAAAACCCCTGTCCCGCGGTACGAGTTCATTCCAAGAGTTCTCCCAAGTTTGCCCTGATTCGAACTCTGAGATTTGCGGTAATGGCCACTCGTTGGTACTCGGGGCTATCGTGGACATTTTTCAACATGTTGAAAAATCTTCACGAGTCTTCCCGTGCTTAACTGCCGTTAGCGAGTCTTCCCGAGTACCTGCTGTTAGCGCTAAGAGACGTCCCCGAGCTCCGACGTACCCGCTACGTTCATTCTCCGTGCTTACCACGAGTTTGATTTTTTTTAAACTCGGGAGAGCTCTTGGAATGAACTCGCACCGTGGGACAGGGCTATAACACTATCCTACACCACTCGGGACAATTTACAATTGTACCCTCACTAATCTATACTTATAGTCTGAACAGTATTCTAAATCTGAAAAAGTGTCTTTACCCAAAACGTCACCCATCCATGATCTACAAGATGCTACCTGACTTCCTGAGTTACTTCAGCACTTTGTGTCCTAACAGTTATAATTCTAACTCGCTCCAGTCTTTTTCAGACACCACTTTTGAAATGATTTCTGCTTCATTTGCTGAGTGTGGAATTCTTGTTCACAGCAGCTTAACTTTCATGTCCTTGGTCTGCTTTACAAAGTGGATTACAGCAACATTACAGTGAGATAAATGGTGACGTTTAACGCAGCTCGGCAATGACCAGTAAAATTGCAAACAATTTTAATGCGGATGTCTTGAGCATTCCCACAGAAATATTGCAGAGTGTAATATTGTGGATGATAGCTTTATGAATGCTGGACTTGTCAAATATGATCGAAGCAAAAACCATTACGTTGACTAAAAGTATCCGCCAAAAAAAGGGAGCAATTTGTTATAAAATAAAAAACAATTTGCACAATAGATTTCCTTGCAGTTTTACTGAAGAGTTCAATTTAAAATGAAAAAAAAAAGACCATTTGCTGATGCATAATTTGACAGGACGAAAAGTTAAGAATCACTGGATATTCAAAAAGTTCATAAGTTCATACGCTCTAGGAGCAGAATTAGGCCATTCGGCCCATCAAGTCTACTTTGCCATTCAATCCTGGCTGATCTATCTCTCCCTCTCAACCCCATTCTCCTGCCTTCTCCCCATAAACGCCTGACACCCGTACTAATCAAGAATCTGTCAACATCCGTTTAAAAAATATCCATTGACTTGGCCAACACAGCCGTCTGTGGCAGTGAATTCCACAGATTTACCACCCTCTGACTAAAGAAATTCCTCCTCATCTCCTTCCTAAAGGTCCCTCATCTCTCTAAGGCCTATTTGGTGTGAGTGACTTCACTATTTGTTTTGCAAACCACAGGTGCACAACATGTGCCTGCTGTTTGATGACACTCGCAATGCCTTAAGGCTTACAATTGGCAAACCAGGAACAAGGGCACAATGTGTAGGAAGGAACTACAGATGCTGATTTAAACCGAAGATAGACACAAAATGCTGGAATAACTCAGCGAGTCAGGCAGCATCTCTGGAGAGAAAGAATGGGTGACGTTTCAGGTCAAGATCCTTCAGTCCCAGTCTCGACCTGAAAAGTCACCCATTCCTTCTCTCCAGAGATGCTGTCTGTCCCGTTGAGTTACTCCAGCTTTTTGTGTCTACAATGATGCCTTAAATGACGCCTTAAAAATATCCAGTTCTTGTCAAACATATTTGTTGTGCTGGTTATTTACAAAAAAACATAAGAGATAAATCCTGATCTCCTGTTGGAAGATTGAGAAGAGAAGATGAAATTCTGGCTGGATCTCGTTCATATCTCGTGAACTTCATGCCATCTGTGACTGACAGAGATGATGTTTGTACATGGAACAAAACTTAAAATTGTACATGAGTTTAAATATTTAGGAATCGTGATCGATTCACAGCTCTGCTTCAAACAACAGGTGAAAAGAACAGTAAATTTAATAAAATTTAATTTGTCCAACTTTAGATATATTAGAAATAATTTAACTATTGATTCAGCCAAACTATACTTTAATGCAATGATTGTGCCATACATGACCTACTGTATAACAACTTGGTCACTGGCATGTAAGTCCACACTAAAGCCTGTTGAAATTGCTTATAAACAAGCCCTAAAAACTCTTGACAAAAAGCCCAGAATGTACCATCACTGTAGCATCCTGAAGAAATTTGATTTGCTGAGCTGGGAAAACGTAATAAAATATTCGGACTCGATTTTGGTTTACAAAATCTTCCGTGGACTAGCCCCACCTCCGTTAAAGGACTTCATAAAGAAAAACACAAATAGGTCGACAAGAACAGCCTCCAGGGGTGATTGTATAGTCCCATTTAGGAAAAGTGTCTTTGGGTAGTCAGTATTTTCATATCGAGCGTCTCAGACCTGGAACGCGATGCCATGCGTCATACGGGATCTGCCAACCCTTACCTCATTTACCAAACATCTAAAGACATGGTTACTGCAAAATCAAAATTGCAATCATAATCTACCTTAAAATTATCCAATGGTACTCTTTTATTGCTATTTTTTTACTTTATTGTTTGTTTTGTTTTTGTTTTTGTCTTTTAGAAACATAGAAACATAGAAATTAGGTGCAGAAGTAGGCCATTCGGCCCTTCGAGCCTGCACCGCCATTCAATATGATCATGGCTGAGCATCCAACTCAGTATCCCGTACCTGCCTTCTCTCCATACCCTCTGATCCCCTTAGCCACAAGGGCCACATCTAACTCCCTCTTAAATATAGCCAATGAACTGGCCTCGACTACCCTCTGTGGCAGAGAGTTCCAGAGATTCACAACTCTCTGTGTGAAAAAAGTTCTTCTCATCTCGGTTTTAAAGGATTTCCCCCTTATCCTTAAGCTGTGACCCCTTGTCCTGGACTTCCCCAACATCGAGAGCAATCTTCCTGCATCTAGCCCTTAAGAATTTTGTAAGTTTCTATAAGATCCCCTCTCAATCTCCTAAATTCTAGAGTGTATAAACCAAGTCTACCCAGTCTTTCTTCATAAGACAGTCCTGACATCCCAGGAATCAGTCTGGTGAACCTTCTCTGCACTCCCTCTATGGCAATAATGTCCTTCCTCAGATTTGGAGACCAAAACTGTACGCAATACTCCAGGTGTGGTCTCACCAAGACCCTGTACAACTGCAGTAGAACCTCCCTGCTCCTATACTCAAATCCTTTTGCTATGAAAGCTAACATACCATTCGCTTTCTTCACTGCCTGCTGCACCTGCATGCCCACTTTCAATGACTGGTGTACCATGACACCCAGGTCTCGCTGCATCTCCCCTTTTCCTAGTCGGCCACCATTTTGTTTTTACCTTGTTTGGGATGTGTTTACCTTGTGTTGGGACTAAAGATGGAAATTAGCTACTGGCTACAATCTTGCATATTACATGCAAATGTTTATTAATATGTACTGTCCCTAATAAAATCAATTCAAGTCAATTCAATTCAATGTTGATTTTGTGATGCATTCTTCAATGACGCTAAAATATCAACAACGTATGGAATCCGTTGGTTGAATCCAGCAATCGGGATCTCCATTTCCTCACAGATCTCGCTGAATAAACTTCCACACTGTGGGATGTAAAGTCACGTTGCGGTTCATAATGTGAAGAGTTTTTTTTTTTCCTGAGCTAATTAAGTCTTGTCGGAAGAAAACACAAAGTACTGAAGGAACTCAGCGGGCCATGCCTTTTGTAACACACACGGTGGTACCGTGGTAGAGTAGCTGCCTTGCAACGCCAGGGACCCAGGTTTGATCCTGACTATACGGAGTTTGCACGTTCTTCCTGATGGGTTTTCTCCAGGATTCCCGGTTTCCTCTCACACTCCAAAGAAGTACATATTTGTAGGTTAAATAGCTTCGGAAAAATTGCAAATTGTCCCGAGCGTGTAGAATACTGCAAGTGTTTGGGGATCGCTGGTCGGTGCAGAATTGGTGGGGTTTCTGTGCTGTATCTCTAAACTAAACTAACCAACATAAAGGGCAGTGGGTGTATGGAATGAGCTGCCGGGGGGAGTTAGTTGTGACTGGTAGTATCACAACGTTTAAAACACATTTGGACAGGTGCATATACAGGATATTTGGTCAATTGTGTCAGTTCCAGAGACAGGATATGTCTCTGGAACTCTCTGCCACAGAAGGTAGTTGAGGCCAGTTCATTGGCTATATTTACGAGGGAGTTAGATGTGGCCCTTGTGGCTAAAGGGATCAGGGGGTATGGAGAGAAGGCAGGTACAGGATACTGAGTTGGATGATCAGCCATGATCATATTGACCATGGTCATAGTGAATGGCGGTGCAGGCTCGAAGGGCCGAATGGCCTACTCCTGCACCTATTTTCTATGTTTCTATGTTTCTATGTAACACAGGCAGGTGGGACTAGTGTAGATGGGGCATGTTTTTTTGGTGTGGAACTTCTATGGTATATCCAATGATATGGTCATTGTGTGATATCAGCTTAGATCCAGGCCAGCATGGACATGTTGGGCTGAAGGGCCTCGTTCCATGCTCTATTACTCCATGAGCCTTCCATTCCATAATCAATACAAAGGACAAAGGCAAGTAGCTGGAAATGAGTTGTGAAGAAACTTTTTTCTTTGAGTAAGTTGGAAAATGCACAATTTTCAACATAATTGACGGCCCGCTAATAAAACAGTAGCTCAGAAATGTCAAGAAATTGAGACGGTGCTTCTGTAAATAAATCAATTATTCATTAAAGATTCATAAAGGCACATTGCCATTTAAAATGTTGTTCCTTAGGATGGTTTAACTTTGCTTCATTTAATGAGCAGCTTCAATCAATCCGTACATATCCGATATTACTGATTCTCATTTCACTGCTGTAGAAATACAAGTTCCCAGTCTTTTACATTGGTTGTTTATGCATTGTTTGGGCAGCACAGTGGTAGAGTTGCTGCCTTACAGCGCCGGAGACCCCGGTTCGATCCCGACTACGGGCGCTAGTCTGTACGGAGTTTGTACCTTCTCCCCGTGACCTGCGTGGGTTTTCTCTGAGATCTTCCTCCCACACTCCAAAGATGTACAGGTTTGTAGGTTAATTGGCTAGGTATAAGTGTAAATTGTCCTGAGTGTTTGTAGGGTAGAGTTAAGGGTCTGTCCCACTTGCCGATTTTTTCGACGACTGCCGGCATCATTGACTGACGTATCAGGTCCCTGAAAAATTTGCGGCGTGCCGCGGCGTGATAACGTATCGACGCGCTGTGTTTTTTCAAGTGCCGTTATATTTTTTTTTGTTGCCGCTGGATTTTGGAATGTTCAAAGTCTTTTAGCGACCCTGATATGACGCCGCCAGTCGCCGAAAAAAATCGCCTAGTGGGACAGGCCCTACCACCATGCAATGTCTTCCACCCAGAGGAGTGCAATCAATAACAAGAGGTGAGAGGGGAAAGATTTAATATGAATCTGAGGGACAACTGAAGATTGTTCTTCAGCCTGCACTGGTATTAGACAGGGTAGTTATCTCTTCTTTTCCCATGAACTTTAAAAACCTGTTTGTCCATCATTTAACTTTTCCAATAAAAGCTGAAGACTTCTGTAAGCACATCACAACACAAATAGTGGCTGCAACATCTCAAGGGAAAGTGGAAAACATATACTTTTATTTTCTTTGCTGACAGATGCGGGTATATGGAATGAGATGTCAGAGGAGGTAGTTGAGGCAGATACGATAACGACACAATCATGGTGGAGTTGATGATCATGCGAGAGAGAATGTTACAAGGAAAAGAGGGGTAAAATCCAGGTGGTTCTTGAAGCAAGCATGAACTCAATGGGCCTCCAACTGTTGTAAGAAAATATAAACATCAAGCACGTTTAGAAAAAAACTTTGAAAAAAATACCCTGCTCCTGAGATTTGGTCCCTTTAAACCCAGTGGGATAATATTACTAATAAAATAACGGGGAGTGTACACTATCAGTAGAAGGTGCATTTTTGATCCACTGACAGGATTACTTTCCCATCCACAACAATTTAACAATTTTTGGTTGACTTGTTTTAGAAGATCAAAGGGAAATCATTTGAAGGTACAGTACACAAAGAATTGTGGCAATGCTGTCCAAAATCATAATTTAGCACAATTGGCAAAAGTAAAAATAAGAGACAGATGTTTTGAATGTTCATGATAATAAATAAGATCTTTAGTAGATGGATAATAACCATAACATTTCCTTCCGAGCTCAATACAGTATTTTATTTAAATTTGCGTAGTGATCGCAATTGATTCAACGTCCACGGTCAATTTATCCATGAAACATCTTGAAATATTTCTCTGTTGAAAGATATTGAGTCGGATAAAATGTTTTGGCATTGATCTCACATTTCATTAGAATTCTGGGCGGCACGGTGGCGCAGCGGTAGAGTTGGTGCCTTACAGCGCAAGAGACCCGGGTTCGATCCTGACTACGGGTGCTGTCTGTGTGGAGATTGCAAGACCTCATCGTGACGACATGGGTTTCTTCCGGGTGCTCTGTTTTCCTCTCCCGTTCCAAGAACCCGCAGGATTGCAGGTTAAGTGGCCTCTGTAAATTGCCGCCAGTGTCCAAGAGACACTGCGCTTCATTTCACTGCACCTTCGGGTGCAAGTGACAAATAAAATTGACTTTGACTTTAAGAAGTGGTTGCAAAAGTGGGTTAACTCAGAAACAGTGTGAATGAGTGATGTTGCTGATGTGATAAGAGTCACAGAGTCATACAGCATGGAAACAGGCCCTTCAGCCCAACTTGCCCATGCTGACCAACATGCCCCATCTACTCTTGTCCCACCTGCCTGAGTTTGGCCCATGTCCTTCCAAACCTACCCTATCCATGTATCTGTCCAAATGTCTTTTAAACATTGTGATAGTATCTGCCCCAACTACATCCTCTGGAAGCTCATTCCATATACCATCGTGTAAAAGAAGGTTGCCCCTCAGGTTCCTATTCAAGCTTTTCCCCCTCACCTTAAACCTAAGTCCTCTGATTCTTGATTCGCTTACTCCGGGTAAAAGACTCTGTGCATTCACACTGTCTATCCCTCTTCGAGAATCTGGATAGAAATTGAGCAGACCCATACTATCATAAGGAGAATACAGACAGCAACAAAGGTCAGGATCAAACCTGGGTCGTTGAATCTGTGAGCCAAGCACCACCTAGTCTGAATAGTGCATGGGATCTTTGGGATAAATTGCTACGTACTCATGACTCATGACCCAGCACAAATTGGAGGAACAGCTCCTCATATTTCGCTTGGGCAGCTTACACCCCAGTGGTATGAATATTGACTTCTCTAACTTCAAGTAACCCTTGCTTTCCCTCTCTCTCCATCCCTCCCCTTCCCAGTTCTCCCACCTGTCCCCCTGATTATATTTTATCTGTTTGCTTCGTTGTCACCTTCTCCAAGCTAACAATGGTTTATTATACATCTTCCTCAATCTTCATCTCTCGTCATCTCTTACACTTCCTTATCTCTGTAACTCCCTCTCCCCTGATGCTCAGTCTGAAGACCCAAAACGTCACCCATTCCTTCTATCCAGAGATGCAGCCTGATCTGCTGAGTTACTCTGGCATTCTGTGTCTATCTTTGGTGTAAACCAGCATCTGCAGTTCCTTCCCACACATGCCATGTTATAAATTGCATATAACTAGCATCTCAATTTGATATGTGCAAAATACTTTGGCTTTACTGTTCTAAGATACACTGGATATGCCATCACGATTTCTATTCACAATTGCGCAAATGTGATGCCCGTAAATAAAATTACAGTTGACCCCTTGGTACACAATCTAAATTGATAAACTCAGTAACAACATAAAATACAAATTATTATTGAGATGTAATTTTATTCCTGACAGATTCAATAACTGTCAGTTCTGATCAAGGATCAGGATTCTGATTTCAGCATCAGTTCAATTCAATTTGAGTTGAGATGAATTTGAGGCCATTGTGTAACATGCACAAATCAGATTATATCCAGCTTTATTCTTCCTGATCAATTGCAAAGGGCAGCACTCCAATATGATGAGTAAAGTAACATCAATATGCAATTACCCCAAATTATTCCACCATTAGTAACATTCTCATTGTTGGTGTCCTCTCTTGCTTTTCCAGACCCTTCAGCTCATAAGATTGAGTTACGCAAATATATTTTAATCAATGTAACTGCGTGTTATGTCAGACAAGATCAGAGAACGCAGAACTGCATCTTGCAATGCTCACCCATTTTGGAATTAAGGATTCAAGCATGAGGCAGTTAGTTGCATGACCAGAATTCAAAGATGAGTCACACCCCTCTTCTCCTCTCTCCAATCAGGCAAAAGGTATAGAAGTGTGAAAATGCACACCTCCAGATTCAGGGACAGTTTCTTCCCAGCTCTAACAGGTAACCAAACTATTCTAGCATAACTAGAGAGCAGTCCTGAACTACTATCTAGCTCTTTGATGTCCCTCGGACTATCCTTGGCTGGCTTTATCTTGCACTAAACGTTATTCCCTTACATAGAAACATAGAAAGTAGGTGCGAGAGTAGACCACCAGGTCCGTCGAGCCCGCACCGCCATTCGCTCATGGCTGAACACTAAACAGACACACTTACCCACAAACAGTAGACACAAGACACAGAACACAAGACACTACCCTCCCCTTTATACCGCTATCACCCCTCTCCACCCCAAGAACCTCGCGATCTCCTGGGGGAGGCAAAAAAACGGATAAAAACCCAGGTCCAATTCGGGAAAAAAATCCGGGAAATTCCTCTCCGACCCCAATCCAGGCGATCGACACTTGTCCAGGAGATCACTCAGGTCTTACTATACTAACCATACCTAGGTCCATATCCCTGCCCTCTCCCCGTAGCCCCTTATCCCCTTGGCAGCTAAAAAACCATCTATTTTAGTCTTAAATATATTTAAAGTTTCTGCTTCCACTGCTCCCTGGGGCAGTGAATTCCATAAATTAACCACCCTCTGGGTGAAGAAGTTCTTCCTCATCTCAGTTTTAAAAGAGCCCCCCCTTATTCTGCAACTATGTCCCCTAGTTCTAGTTTCCCCGATCATTGGGAACATCCTCGGTGCATCCACCCGATCAAGGCCCCTCACGATCTTATATGTTTCAATGAGATCGCCTCTCATTCTTCTAAACTCCAAAGAGTAGAGTTCCAGCCTACTTAACCTTTCCTCATATGTCAATCCCCTCATTGCAGGAATTAATCTTGTAAACCTTCGCTGCACTGCCTCCAGGGCTAGTACATCCTTTCTTAAGTATGGACCCCAGAACTGTACACAGTATTCCAAATGTGGTCTCACTAATACTGTGTACAGCTGCAGCAAGACCTCCGTGTTTTTATACTCAATCCCCCTAGCAATAAAGGCCAAAACTCCATTGGCCTTCCTGATTGCTTGCTGCACCTGCATACTAACTTTTAGTGATTCATGTACTAATACCCCTAGATCCCTTTGCGTTGCATTACAACGCAGCTCCTCCTCATTTAGAAAATAACTTGCCCTATCATTTTTTTTCCCAAAGTGAATGACTTCACATTTATTAGTATTAAATTTCATCTGCCAAGTTGTTGCCCACTCACCTAGCTTATCTATATCCTTTTGCAGACTCTTCCTATCCTCCTCATCCCCTACTTTTCCTCCCATTTTTGTATCGTCCGCAAATTTTGATATATTACACTTGGTTCCCTCCTCCAAATCATTTATATAAATTGTGAACAACTGGGGTCCCAGCACCGACCCTTGCGGAACCCCGCTAGTTACCGGTTGCCATCCCGAGTATGAACCATTTATCCCCACTCTCTGCTTCCTATTTGTTAGCCAATCCTCTACCCATGCTAATATATTACCCCCAATCCCATAATTTTTTATTTTTAGCAATAGTCTCTTATGTGGCACCTTGTCAAAAGCCTTTTGGAAGTCCAAGTATACCACATCCACCGGTTCCCCTTTATCCACCCGGGTTGTTACTTCCTCAAAGAATTCGAGCAGATTCGTTAAACAGGACTTCCCCTTCACAAAACCATGCTGGTTCTGTCCGATGAAGTCATGTTTATACAAGTGCCCCGTTAGTGTTTCTTTAATAATTGTCTCTAACATTTTACCCACCACCGATGTTAGACTAACCGGTCTATAGTTACCCGCCTTCTGTTTACTTCCTTTTTTAAATATAGGTGTTACATTGGCCATTTTCCAATCCACTGGGACCGTTCCTGCCTCCAGGGAGTTTTGGAAAATTATCACCAATGCATCCACAATCCCCACCGCTATCTCCCTCAAGACCCTTGGATGTAATCCATCAGGCCCAGGGGATTTATCCTCCTTCAGTCTCATTAATTTCCCTAATACCACCTCCTTGGTGATCTTAATAGTATTTAGCTCCTCCATTCCTACCGCCCCCTGTTTATCCAGCGTTGGAATATTTTTTGTGTCTTCTATGGTGAAGACTGATACAAAATACTCGTTTAATGCCTTTGCCATTTCCATGTTCCCCACCAACAACTCTCCAGTCTCACCCTCCAATGGACCAACGTTCACCTTAGCCACCCTTTTTCTTTTTATATAGCTATAAAAACTCTTACTATTAGTTTTTACGTTGTTCGCTAAATTCCTTTCATAGTCTATTTTCCCCGTCTTAATTAATCTCTTAGTTATTTTTTGCTGACCTTTAAATGCTTCCCAATCCTCTACCCTCCCACTATCTCTGGCTACCTTATATGCCCTTGCCTTCAGCCGAATACTATCCTTTATAGTTTTACTGAGCCATGGCTGACTGTTCTTACCCTTACCCCTTTTTTTCTTCATAGGAATAAATTTTTCTTGAAGGTTATACAGTATACCCTTAAACGTACACCACTGCTCATGTACCGTCTTATTCTTGAGTCTGCTATCCCAGTCAACTTTGATCAGCTCAGTCCTCATACCTTCATAATCCCCCTTATTTAGACTAAGCACCCTAGCCTGAGTTTCAACCTGCTCCCCTTCTATTTGAATATGGAATTCGACCATATTGTGGTCACTTGTTCCCAACGAGTCCCTAACTATGACATTTTTAATTAATCCTGCTTCATTACACAGGACCAGATCCAAGATTGCCTCCCCCCTTGTCGGTTCGGTGACATACTGTTCTAGGAACCCGTCTCTAATACATTCTATAAACTCTTCCTCTAGTCTACCCTGCCCAGTTTGGTTTGCCCAATTAATATGAAAATTGAAGTCCCCCATGATTACAGCAGTTCCCTTTTTACATGCGTCAACTATTTGCAGATTTATGTTCTGACTAACAGCGTCACAGCTATTTGGAGGTCTATAAATTACACCCACTAGTGTTTTTTTCCCCTTATTATTCTCTATCTGTACCCAAGCTGTTTCACTATCCTGATCCTTCAACGCAATATCCTTCCTCTCTATTGCCGTTATTCCCTCCCTTATTAAAAGGGCCACCCCTCCTCCCTTTCTTTCCTGTCTATCTTTCCTAATTGTCGAGTACCCCTCTATATTTAACTCCCAGTCCTGATCTCCTTGCAGCCATGTCTCCGTAATGGCCACGATATCATAACTATATATACTTAATTGCACCGTTAATTCATTTATCTTATTACGAATACTCCGTGCATTTAGATAAAGCACTTTCAGATGATTTTTACTACCCTTCCTTTCCGTTTTTGCCCCTTTTACATCTAGATCTTTATCTTCACAAATTCTGTCTCCTGTCACATTTTGAATTTCCGCTTCCCCACTGATACCCTGCTCTATTTCCTCTACCCCTGCCGTTATTACCCCCCTTGATACCTCCCCCCCGCTACTTAGTTTAAAGACCTCTCTACTGCCCTAGTTATATGATTTGCCAGGACCCCAGTCCCAGCACCGTTCAGGTGAAGTCCGTCCTTACAGAACAGATCCCCCCTGTCCCAGTACTGGTGCCAGTGGCCCAAGAAACCAAACCCATTATTCCCACACCAGTCTTTGAGCCACGCATTTAGCTTTTTAATTTTACGTACCCTCGCCGATTTGGCCCGTGGCTCAGGTAGCAATCCGGAGATCAGTACCCTCGAGGTTCTGCTTTTTATCATGTATCTATATGCTGTAAATGGAATAATTGCAATCATGTATTGTCTTTCTGTTGACTGGATAGCATGCAACAAAAAGCTTTTCACTGTACCTCGGTACACGTGGCAATAAACTAAACTGAACTGAACAGAACTGATTTAAGGGGATAGGATGCTGGAGTAACTCAGCGGGACAGGCAGCATCTCTGGAGAGAAGGAAAGGGTGACTTTTCAGATCGAGACCCTCCTTCAGAATCTGGTTGATGTTGCTGTGGTCAGGCAAGCCACTCCAGAACTACTGTAATAACACTGAAAGAACCTGATGCTTTTTCTATTAAAAATCTAATCACCAAATTGGACCACCGGATTACAGTGTTGCTTCCAGCTATGTCAACATTTGTATAGCCCTCCTCACAAGCATCTGGGGACTGGATCACCCATTCCTTCTCTCCAGAGATGCTGTCTGACCCGCTGAATTACTCCAGCATTCTGTGTCTATCTTCGGTATAAACCAGCATCTGCAGTTCCTTCCTACACATTATGTCCAATCAGAGCAAGTTATGAATAACTCACTTCATGTTGGCAGTTTCTGTTTTTTATTGTGATTCAACAGAATAGAGAACTCCGTATCTAAGTTAGGGACATGTTCTGACAACAGCAGTCACTTCTTAAACTGCAAGAGAAAAGGATAGAGCATTTCAGGCTGCGATACAAGTTCAAGAACATCTCCTGGTTGCGCGTAATCTCTGAAAGCAATTTACTCTACGGTTCAGTGGTTCAATTGTCTCATTTTTTAAATTACATGCAAGGTACATTCAAACCTCCTCCAACCTCATCTACTGTATCCTTTGTTCCAGGTGTGGACATATATCGGTGAGATCAATCGAAGACTCGCCGATCGTTTCGCCGAACACGTCCGCTCAGCCCGCCTTGGCCGACATGATCTCCCGCTTGCCAAACACTTTAACACCCCCTCCCATTTCCACACTACCCTTTCTGTCCTGGGCCTCCTCCATTGTCAGTGTGAGTCCAAACGCAAATTGGAGGAACAGCTCCTCATATTTTGCTTGGGCAGCTTACAACTGTGTTCAAGATAGAATTAGATAGAGCTCTCAGGGCTAACGGAATCAAGGGATATTGATTGATTGATTGATTACTTTATTAATCCCCTTATTCAGGGGAAATTCTGATGTCCTTGCAGCACACTAATAAAAATACAACACAGTATTCATAAAGAAATTCAACACCAAAACATCCCCCCCCAATTGCAGAAAATTACAGATTGGACTGGATTACAGCAGGGTGTTCATGTACAAGATGCTTTTCTAAATATGCAAGAATCTTTTTCCAGGAATCCTCCTGAGCATCTGCATGAGGTTTAGTTGTTCCTCCCGCTATCCTCATATCCTCCCGATATGGGGAGAAAGCAGGACCGAGGTACTGATTTTGAATGATCAGCCATGATCATATTGAATGGCGGTACTGGCTTGAAGGGCCGAATGGCCTCCTCCTGCTCCTATTTTCTATGTTTCTATGTTTCTAACCCAGCGGTATAGATATTGATTTCTCTAACTTCAAGTTCAAGTTCAAGTTTATTGTCATGTGTCCCTGATAGGACAATGAAATTCTTGCTTTGCTTCAGCACACAGAACATAGTAGGCATTGACTACAAAACACATGAATAAATAAACTGATATAGTGCAAAATAACAGATAATGGGTTATTAATGTTCAGAGTTTTGTCCGAGCCAGGTTTAATAGACTGATGGCTGTGGGGAAGCAGCTATTCCTGAACCTGGTCATTGCAGTCTTCAGGCTCCTGTACCTTCTACCTGAAGGTAGCGGGGAGATGAGTGTGTGGCCAGGATGGTGTGGGTCCTTGATGATGCTGCCAGCCTTTTTGAGGCAGCGACTTCGATAGATCCCCTCGATGGAAGGAAGGTCAGAGCCGATGATGGACTGGGCAGTGTTTACTACTTTTTGTAGTCTCTTCCTCTCCAGGGGGCTCAAGTTGCCAAACCAAGCCACGATGTAACCGGTCAGCATGCTCTCTACTGTGCACCTGTAGAAGTTAGAGAGAGTCCTCCTTGACGAACCGACTCTCTGTAATCTTCTCAGGAAGATTCTCAAGTAATCTCGCTCTCCATCCCTCCCCCACCCTAGTTGCACCAGTTTCACTGTCAACCTGTTGAGTTTCATTGTGCGTATAACTCATTATCACCTAGCCCACAGCCAACAATGGACCATTGTGGGCTCCATCATTCCTTGACCATAGTTGCTGTTTTAGCGTATCTTTGTTTCTATTTATTCTCTATCTCTCTACATCACCGTCTATATCTCCCATTTCCCTTTCCCCTGACTCTCAGTCTGAAGAAGGGTCTCGACCCGAAACGTCACCAATTCCTTTTCTCCGGAGATGCTGCCTGACCCGCTGAGTTACTCCATCATTTTGTGTCTCCCTACATTCAAACAGGTGACGGGATTGATGGAAACACTCGAAAATACTGTCCGACACCTTTTCCAACAGTCATTGCAACCTTTAAATTCTTGTCATTACAAGTCTACCCAATGCAAGTTTTTTCCATTAAGAAATACATTTTACCATCCAATAATTTTATTATTTGTAAGGAAGCAAATTGTAAATGACAGGACGGTTCGGGCTTTTTCTAGTGTTCAGAAGACATTGCCTTAGCATTCTGCTCCAGAATTCCTTTTAAACATGTTTTCTCAACCAGGAAATTAAACATCTTGTGAAAGTGCTGTTGAAATTGGTATGCATTTGACCATCAGTTTGATTTCTGATCTTTGAAAGAACCAAAACGCTGTATCTGGTGCCAATATTTTACGGGCCAGTTAAGCTGAACAGGTGGGCTATAATTTATTAAGTATTATGAGTTTGATGACTAATAAGATTTCCTGTACCAATTAGTTTTCAGAATAATCACAGCAAGCAGATCATTATCAGTCCTTTGGGGCTGATTATAAAACAGACAGGGTCAAAAGGGATTGAACCTTTATGGATTGGTAAATTTGTGTGCAGCGTTACTTGTTAATCAATGCCAACAAGACAGCCAGGCAGCTTCCACAGAGCCAGCCACAATATTCTGCAAATCTATTGCACTTCATTGCAATATGAAATTTCAGTGCAGTTGGTCACCACCTTCTAAGGTGTTGCAGTTATTTCTAGTTTAGTTTAGAGATACAGCGAGGAATCAGGCCCTTCGGCCCACAGAGTCCGCACCGACCAGCGATCCCCGCACACTAAAACTATCCTACACACACTAGGGACAATTTACACACACACAAAGCCAATTAACCTACAAACCTGTACAACTTTGTAGTGTGGGAGGAAACCAAAGATCCCGGAGAAAACCTCTGCAGGCCATGGGGAGAAACAGGCCATTGGATCGCTTGTTGGCATGGATACGGTGGGCCGAAAGGCCTGTTTCCGCACTGTATCTCCAAAATAAACTCAATTAGAACTCAGTTACTGGGGTGTGTTTGTTATTCTTTGGAACGATGGAATATTTTAGGTTGGAATGTTACACAATCGAGCACATTAGCATTCTACATTTTTCTCATTCTGATGGTCTCTTTTCCCCCCAACTTTAGTTTAGAGATTCAGCACAGAGGCCACTCAACTCACTTAATCCATGCTGACTAGCGATCCCCGCACACTTAACACTATCCTACACACAAGAGGGGCAATCTGCCAAGCCAATCAGCCTACAAACCTGTACTTCTTTGGAGTTTTGGAGGAAACTGAAGCACCCGGGAAAAACCCACGCAACTCACGCGGAGAACGTATAAACGACAAAGCCCAACAAGTTATAAGATGAAGAAAATTTTAAAAACTGCAGATGCTGGAAATCTGAAATAAATCAGAAAGACTGGCAGATCAGAAGAAGAAACAGAACTAATGTTTCAAGTTGAAGGCCCTTGTTTAGAATTTGGAAAGTCCTCAGGTTTTCAACCTAAAATATTAATTCTATTTTCCTTTCTGCCCTGCTGAAAGTTTCCAGTATTTTCTGATAATACCTTGCAGTAAAGTCTTTCACCATTCAAGAAAATGTGGATTATTTCTGATCTTTATTTTTACTCATATGAAAAACATCTCAGAAGTTTCAGGTTTAAGATGCAGGAACTGTTAACAAAGACGCACCACAGATTTTACAGACACTTCCTTGATCTGTAATGCTTGAGAAATGAAACCGTTAACACATTATTTGATTTATTTTTTGTGCTGGAAGTTGCAGCTTCAGGCTGATCCTGAAAGATGTACGTTTGCAGTAGAATAAAAGGACATTCCTTCAGGACGGAGATGAGGAGGAAATCAACAAAACTAAAAAGGTCCATCACCGGAGGGGCAGAGGCAGACATACAAAGTAGAATCAATAAGGCTAGGGTGGTGTTTAACATGCTCAGGAAGATCTGGAGCTTAACATCGCAATCAACACCAAAATACACATCTTTAACTCAAATGTGAAACAGGTGATGCTGTATGGATCAGAGACATGGATCAGAGACATGGACCTGCCTTAGGAGAATACTTAACATCTGGTGGAGAGACAAAGCAAGCAATGTGGACATGTGGAAAAGAACAAGCCAGGAGCCGATGGACTTACAAACTCGATGGAGGAAATGGAGTCAGATTGGACACACCCTCAGGAAACCTGCCACAAACGTCACCGGAAATGGAACCCCCAAGGAAAAAAGGAAAAGAGGTGGCCCCAGGAACAGCTGGAGAAGAGGTGTCCAGACTGAAATGTCTGAGAGTGGGCTCAACTGGGGAGACCTCGAAAGAACTGCCAACAACTGAGTGAGGTGGAGGACATTTGTCAATGGACTAGATGCTCCCTAGAGGAGCAAAGGACTCAAGAAGAAGAAGAAGAAGAAAAAAGTCCTCAGATCAGCAGAGTTCAAACATTTCTGGAAATGATACAATTGTCGAACATTTGATAACCGTGCAATTAGTTAATGAGTTGAATGTAGCCTTTCCCTCACACGTATTCCCCAAAGGGTAAACTCAAATAGGATTTGTATAAGAAATGAAAGCTCTTCTTGTGGGAAAACCGTTGAAATCTGCAATTTAATTAGATTGAATACAACAGTTTAGCAATCAAATCGCTGAAAGAAACATTGAAGATGCACATAAAGTAAATGATTTGAGTTAAAAACAAACTCCATTGAAAATTTACATGATGTAAAAATGATGTTTAGTCAGCAGTCAATATAAACTGATCTTGCAAACCCAAGCTGTCAGTTCTCTGCCAAGAGAGATGATCGTCACTGCAAACTTTCTTCCTTTAGTTGAAACATATTGAGCTTGCACGGTTGAAGCTTTATAGGGGGCTAACGAGGCCACATTTGGAACATTGTGAGCCGTTTTGGGCCCCATATCTGAGGAAGGATGTACTGGTTTTGGAGAGGGTCCAGAGGAGGCTTACAAGAACGATCCTGGGAATTGCTAGGTTAACGTATGAAGAACGTTTGAGGGCTCTGGACCTGTACTCGCTGGAGTTTAGAAGGATGAAGAGGGAACCTACCCAATAATGAAGGGCATATGTAGAGTGGATATGGAGAGGATGTTTCCAGCAAAAGGGAGCGTCTAGAATCAGAGGACTCAACCACAGCACAAAAGGACGTATCTTTAGTCAGAGCCAGAGGGTGGCGAATCTGTGGAATTCATTGCCACAAGTAGCTGTGGAGGCCAAGATATTGGGTATTTTTAAAGCAGATTCTTGATTAGTACGATCATCTATGTTTACGGGGAGAAGGCAGGAGAATGGGGCCGAGAAGAAAAAATAGATCACCATTGATTGAATGGTGGAGTAGGCCCGATGGGCTGAATGGTTCTCCTTCTTCAAGTTAAGTAAAGGGCTTGTCCCACTTGGCCGTCATTTGCGCACCATTTACGCGATCTCCCAAAATGAGGTCGTTGTGTTGTGACGCATGGGTAGCGTGTGGGTAGCGGGGGATGGGCGCATGGAGAGGCATGGAGGAGTGTGGAGTTGCGCGCTGTATCGCGCGCCGCTCCCGGATTTCGTGCTGCGCGAAATCCTCGCGCGCCACCTGTGTGACGTATCGCGTACGCATTGGGTACACACGCTGATGCATTTGCGTCGCACGCTGGCGTCCCGATGTCTCACGTGTATCGCGTGGTGACGCATGGTTACGTCACCGCGCGTAACCATGCTTCGCCGCGCACTGCAGGGTATTCTAATTACATCGCACGCACCAGACGGCATGATGACGCATGATTTGCGCGCGACGTTTCGACCTATTTTACATAAGATGCGTAAATGAGGCGCAAATGACGGCCAAGTGGGATAGGCCCTTTATTAATGTGCTGTAATGAGCAAAATTCCAGCACATTCAGAATCATTCTGTTCATCAGACTGGGCAATTTACTTTGCACGATTTGCCTTTCATTTGCCTGGCCATCATTTGTGCCTCATTTATGCGTCATATGTAAAATAGGTCAAAATAGGTCTTTCAGTCTGAAGAAGGATCTCGACCTGAAACGTCACCTATTTCCTTCGCTCCATAGATGCTGCCTCACCCGCTGAGTTTCTCCAGCATTTTTGTCTACCATTGAAAAATCTTGCTCTCAGTCTGAAGAGGGGTTCTCGACCTGAACCGTCACCTATTCCTTTTCTCCAGAGATGCTGCCTGTCCAGCACTTTGTTGACTATCTTCAGTCTCAGATGATGATGGTTTAGTTCATACCATTCTCAAAATGCATTGACAAGAGCTGACAAAGGAAAAACATGTCTCTAAAGATTTAGAAAAGTGGGGATATTATGCCATCGTAACACTCGAAACAAACAAGTTTCGAAGGAGCAGTGAAATCATTTGCAACATTTATTTAAATACGGAACAGAAAAGTTGGAACATTGCAATAGTTATTTCAATAAATCAAGAGAAGAATTCCACCCAACTTTGATTAAATTGTGTTTTATATTGCAGCAGCACCTTTAGTCAAACGTACGTCTCCATTATCTACCTAAGCTCTGATTCACAGAAAAATGATCTTCCAAATTATATGTTTTTCATCTCCTTAGTGCAGCGAGGGTGGTAGTTTGAGAAACGACTCAGACACGGTCCCTTGATTGCAAAATGCGGAGAAATCTTAGTCCAGCATTTTCTTCGCACAGTGTGCAATTATACCACAATGAATGCAACGTCCGATTTTTTTTTCTGAACTGCGGTAATAGTTTGAAACACTCAATTTAACAAACAACGTCCATTTCCAAGCTTTAATAAAGCCAATGTCCAAATGTTTTATCCAGCACCGTCAAACGTGAAGAAGGATCGCGACCTGAAACGTTACTTATCCATGTTTCCCAGAGCCGCCTGCTGGCCTGAGGAGTTGCTCCCGCACTTTGTATTCTTCTGTCAATGCAGGAAGGAACTGCAGATGCTGGTTTAAACCGAAGATAGGCACAAAAAGCTGGTGTAACTCAGCGGGACAGAGAAAAGGTATTCACGAGAGAGTTAGATATCGTTCTTAGTGCTAATGTAATCAAGGTATACGGTGAGAAAGCTGGAACAGGGTACTGATTTTGGATGTTCAACCATGATCATATTGAATGGTGGTGCTGGCTCGAAGGGCCAAATGGCCTACTCCTCCACCTATTTTCTATGAAACATAGAAACATAGAAAATAGGTGCAGGAGTAGGGCATTCGGCCCTTCGAGCCTGCACCGCCATTCAATATGATCATGGCTGATTATCCAACTCAGTATCCTGTACCTGCCTTCTCTCCATACCCCCTGATCCCTTTAGCCACAAGGGCCACATCTAACTCCCTCTTAAATATAGCCAATGAACTGGCCTCAACTACATTCTGTGGCAGAGAATTCCAGAGATTCACCACTCTCTGTGTAAAAAATGTTTTTCTCATCTCAGTCCTAAAAGATTTCCCCTTTATCCCTAAACTGTGACCCCTTGTTCTGGACTTCCCCAACATCGGGAACAATCTTCCTGCATCTAGCCTGTCCAACCCCTTAAGAATTTTGTAAGTTTCTATAAGATCCCCCCTCAATCCCCCCTCATGTTTCTATGTTTTTATCTATCTGTGAATGGGTGACGTTTCGGGTAAAGAAGGGTCTCGACCCGAAACGTCACCTATTCCTTTTCTCCAGAGATGCTGTCTGACCCGCTGAGTTGCTCCAACTTTTTCTGTTTATCTTCTGTCAATCTTTCTGTTGCCATTGTCAATAATAGACTGTAAAGCTTTCAGTTATGTTTGGAAATTCTTCAACCGTGACAGCCAAAGCATCATTTTAATCATTCAATTATTGACCATGAACATTGAAAGGCTATTAGAAAACAAAGCACACTGCTGTAAATCACATTTGAGTGGTCCACTCTTGAATGGCATCAGTACAACAGAATATAGACACAAAGAGCTAGAGTAATTCAACGGGTCAGGCACCACTTCTGGAGAAAAAGGATGGGTGACGTTTTGGGTTGGAACCCTTCTTCAGACTGATGTCTCCCCAGTTGATGAAGGGTTCCACACAAAGGATGCTGCCCGACCCGCTGAGTTACTCCAACGCTGTGTGTCTATCTACGGTATAAACCAACCTCTGGAGTTCCTTCCTACACATAGAACAGAACAGCGCAGAAACAGGAACTGCCTGTGCCGAACATGATCTCAATTCAATGATCAATTCTCTTTGCATGTGCTCCATATCTCTTCATATTTACGTGCCCTTCTAAAAGCCTCTTAAACACCGCTGTCATCTCTGCTTGCACCACCAGGTCCAAGGGGAGCATGGTGGCACAGCGGTAGAGTTGTTGCCTTATAGTGCTTGCAGCGCCAGAGGCCCGGGTTCGATCCCGACTATGTGTGCTGTCTGTACGGAGTTTGTACGTTCTCCCCGAGACTTGCGTGGGTTTTCTCCGAGATCTTCCGTTTCCTCCCACACTCCAAAGACGTACAGGTTTGTAGGTTAATTGCCTTTGTGTATGTGTAAAATTGTCCTGAGTGTGTGCAGGGTAGAGTTAATGTGCGGGGATCACTGGTTGATGTGGACTCGGTGGGCCGATGTGCCTATTTCAGCGCAGTAACTCTAAAAAAACAAACACCCTACCTTGACTTGCCTCCATTGTCTAAATAGCCCTGTCCCACTGTACGAGTTAATTCAAGAACTCTCCCGAGTTTAAAAAAAAATCAGACTCGTGGTAAGTACGTAGAATGTACGTAGCGGGTACGTCGGAGCTCGGGATGTCTCTTAGCGGCTCGTAACGCTAATGGTAGGTACTCGGGAAACGCGGTAAGCTCAGGGAGACTCGTGAAGGTTTTTCAACGTGCTGGAAAATTTTTCAACACGTTGAAAAAATGTCCACGAGAGCCCCGAGTACCTACGAGCGGCCATTACCGTAAATTCCCGAGTTCGAATGAGGGCAAACTCGGGAGAACTCTTGAATGAACTTGTACAGTGGGACAGGGTTTTAAGGATTAAATTCATGGCGATGAATTGTAGTTGTCACAGCTAACTGATATGAATACCGTGTTTAGAATAAATCTGGGACACCAGAATTCAACTCCAGGCACCGATCTGAAAGTGCATATGTAACGAACCCTCTATAAAATTTGGAGCAATATAAAGTGACAATCTGCCTACTTTCCTGTCGTCATCGCAGCACTGTTCAAACATTTCTCTCCGCTGAGTACCTTGTGTCTGTCTGCTTCCACGATGCATGTGACAGCTTACATTTTGAAACCTGGAAGTTTTCAACTAATTGCATGTTAGATTGTCTTCACAAAATCTGCTAAAGAAGGCTAAAGTGTTTAAATTGGTAAATGGAACATGTTGATGGATGACTCTCCAGGGGTTTATCGCAACTCTGAATGTATTTCCATTATCCTACACCTCTCCCCACCACGCGTTTTAAAGCTTGTCGGCAACAGTGAGTCACACTGTAAACAACCAGTGTCGACACTTAAAAAAAATATCCATACATCGCCAAATTGATACCCGTCGTTAAAGTGGCAAAATAATGTACAAAATCCTAAATGTTTAAGAAGGAACTGCAGATGCTGCAAAATCGAAGGAAGACAAAAGTGCTGGAGAAACTCAGCGGGTGAGGCAGCATCTATGGAGCGAAGGAAATAGGCGATGTTACAGGTCGAGACCCTTCTGAAGTCTGAAGTAGGGTTTTGCCTCTAAACGTTGCCTATTTCTGTGCAGGGTAGTGTTAATGTACAGGGATTGTGGTTGGTACGGACTCGGTTGGCTAAAGGGTCTATATCCGCACTGTGTCTCTAAATTAAACTATACAAATCATCCACAACGTAAAGATGTGTGCTTTGTCAAAATGCAATTCACTCAAGACAATGTAATTTGGCGCAGGCAAGCGGGTTTATACACTAGAGAACATAGAACTGTACAGCACAGGAACATGGCCTTTGGGCCACAATGTCTGAGCCACAAATGATGCCAAGTCAATCTAATCTCCTCTGCCTGAATATGATCCATGCCCGTCGATTTCCTGCATATCCATGCGCCTATCCAGAAGCCTCTTAAATGCCAATGAAGTTGTACATAGAATGTAACATGTCATCATATATTTGGCACCTGAAAAAAGGTACCACTTTAATGTACTTACTTCTAATAAACAAAAAAAACAAAAAAAACAACAACAAAAATGCCATTTTCCCACCTACTTCCACCATAGACACAAAATGCTGGAGTAACTCCGCGGGAAAGGCAACATCTCTGGAGAGAAGGAATGGGTGACGTTTCGGGTCGAGACCCTTCTTCAGACTGTCTGTCTGCCAGCATTGAAACAATTTAATAAAATGGACATCTTGCGAGATGACTTCACCAATCAGTTCACAATCAATGGCAGGCACATGTGGGACAGATGAACATCTGGTTTCCTTCCCTGAAGGATGTTAGACACCTGTTAGATTTTTATCACAATCTGATGAAACATCAATCTTACTTTAAGTGGCAGGAGCTGTATATTTACAATTTGTTTGAAGTGAATACAAATTTTCCAATTAACAGAATTTCATGTGGTTTCAATTTCATAAGTTCATAAGTACTAAGTTCGAGGAGCAGAATTAGGCTATTCGGCCCATCAAGTCTATTCCGTCCTTCAATCAAGGCTAATCTATCTTTCGCTCTCAACCCCATTCTCCTGCCTTCTCCCCATAACCTGCAGATATTATCAATAACCAAAAGTCTGTAGCCTCCTTTTGCTCTGGTATTTTATTTCATTCACATGTTTAAACTACAATATTTTATTATCAATGTTTAATGTTTTATGTGTCATTCTTAATGGTCACTGTATGTCGTGTTGTTACTTGGGAGCGGAGCACCAAGGCAAATTCCTTGTATGTCAATACTTGGCCAATAAACTTATTCATTCTTCTCCTTACGCTGGTTTGTATAAAGATAGACGCAAAATGTTGGAGTAACTCAGTGGGTCAGGCAGCATCTCTGGATAAAAAAAGATTAGGTGATGTTCCTGGTTGGAATAGGTGATATTCCAACCCAGAATATCTCCTATTCTTTTTTTCGTCCCATCTGAAGAAGGGTTCCATCTCTGGAGAAAAATGACAGGAAACATTTCCGGTTGGAACGTCAACTATTCCAACCCAGGAGGTCACTTATTATTTTTCTCCAGAGATACTGCCTGATCTGCTGGGCATCTTGTTTCTATACTTGGAACCGTGGCTTGCTTTTTGGTCAGACTTCCCATGAAAGCCTTAAAAGGTAATTGCGTTTCACTGTACCTTGCAATACAATACAATACACATTTTACTTCGGAGTCACGTGAGTGACTACGTGAAGAACCCCGCTAGGACGCATGCGTGTCATATCGCTACACGCATTGCGAAACGTCAGGCGGGGTGGAACGACGTTCCCCCGCAGCGGCAGTTTAAAAAGCTGGAACCTGCAGGTAAGATTTATTCTGCGGTTAATGTGTGTGTTTCTTATACCAACTACAGGTAGGAAACATGGACAAAGCAAAGAAAACAAGGGCTGCGATGAAGCTGGTGGGGAAGGACCGCGGAACAGCGGGCAGCCAGCAGCGGCCAGCGGCACTTGGATCACCAATAATGGGATCAGCTGTGCCCGATGTCGCCTCCGCACCGGCCAAATCCACTCCGCGGCCGGGCGGTAAGGCTAGACAAAAAACCAACAGAGTCGTGGACTCAGAGGAGTCCGACTCTGAGCAACCGCGGGCAGCCAGCGACCGTGAGCGCTGGAGCCGGATGGAGCGGTGTGTGGAGCATTTGCTCCAACGTGACAGGCTCCGGGAGATGGAGTCGAGTCACTGTGGGCCCTATGGAAAACCCACAGCAGCATCTCTTGGAGGGCTGCACAGTGTTTCTCCCTCATCAGAGGGGAGCACTGGGGGTCAGTTCTGGGCTGACCTTGAAGAGGGGTTCGCAGAAGAAAAATCAAGTGTGCAGGGGGTGCAGGAACGAGAAA
Source organism: Amblyraja radiata (assembly GCF_010909765.2). Lineage (NCBI taxonomy): Eukaryota > Metazoa > Chordata > Chondrichthyes > Rajiformes > Rajidae > Amblyraja > Amblyraja radiata. The sequence continues at coordinate 3,960,077 of NC_045987.1, read as the reverse complement.
ATCTGCTGGACATGGTGTCCAATTTCATACAGCCAGACCAGGCTGGCAAAAACCTGGAGCAAAAGCTTGCTGCCAGTATAGACTATATGTCTTTAAACCAGCTACAAGAACAGGCTGTATTGGACACCACATCAAGACATCTGGCACCGGGAAACTGCATATCCCTGAATGTCCCAGCAGTCAACACTTGCATATGGAAACATATTGGAATAGGAGCTAGGAGCATGGACGTCAAACTCCAGAAGGTATTAAAACTCCTAGCTGGAGGGATAACAGCATTCGCCCGCACAGTGGATGAGAAAGACATGTCCCAGGATCAACAGGATGCACTGGCATTGTTTTGTAACACTCAATATGAGTTAAACAACATCAGAAAGAATGCCATTCGACCCACTCTAAATCTGAAATTCGCGGGTCTGTGCAAACCTGGGAACCAAAAACCACCAATACTACTGTGTACCTACCACCAATACTACTATTTGGAGGGGACTTATCGAAGCAAGTAATAGAGCTCGATGAAGAAGCAAAAACCCTGGGACTCATCAAAGGGACTTCATCCAAAACCCACTACAACTACAGACAGCACCCCTACGCACCCACCAGTAGAACAGGATGGTCAGGGAGACCGACTGGTGAAAGCTCGAAGGTTCGGTACACAAAACATGAGTCTTTTTTAGGCCATGGCCCAGGCCGACCTTCTTGGAAGATAAGAGAACCTCCAACATCAACCAAACCACAAACCCAGAATCCACCGCCTCAACATCAACGAAGGACTTACAAAAAGAAGTAAACCTGCCACTGGTAACTATGGAGGTAGGTGGGTCTGGTTCCCTACAAAATACAGGGAGCATGGAGGTTGGGGGGAGATTACACTCCTTTCTGAATGCATGGAGCATGATAACTACTGACACTTATATTTTAAGCAGTATCCAGGGATATACTATAGAATTTATACACAAATACAACCCTCCAGTTCAACATATACCGAACCGAGTGTTCGTACTTTCGGGTAAAGAGAAATCAGAAGCGCATGCTGAACTGGAGCGGCTTTACGCAAAAGGTGTAATTGAAAAATCCCAACACGAACCATTAGAATTCGTGTCCAATATATTTACCAAAAACAAAAAAGATGGTGGTTGTCGCATCATCATAGATCTGACCAAATTGAATACTTTTGTACAATACATTCATTTTAAAATGGAAACCTTTGTTACTGCTAAACAATTGATTTCCCAAGGTTACTTCATGGCCAGCATCGATTTAAAAAATGCTTACTATTCAGTGCCTATACGAGGTGACCACAGATGTTTCTTAAAATTCAACTGGATGGGAAAGCCCTGAAAATATAGAGCATTGCCAAGTGGATTAACATCAGCCCCCAGGCTGTTCACAAAAATTTTGAAACCAGCCCTAGCATTTCTACGGAAACGAGAACACATGGTCATCGCATATCTAGATGACATACTCATTGTGGGCAAACATTTGGAATTGGCCAAACAAACCGTAACAGCCACAAAACAGTTATTTGAAACACTGGGGTTTATTATCCATCCAGTTAAATCTAAATTAACGCCTTCCACTACAATGGACTATTTGAGGTTCACCATTTACTCAGTTCACATGTCGGTGACATTACCAAAGGGAAAGGCAATGGAATTAATAGAGGCTTGCAAAAACCTCATTGACATCAGTAAACCATCCATCAGATTGGTAGCTAAAGTAATTGGCAAAATGGTGGCTGCCTTTCCAGCCACACAATTTGGACCTTTACATTACCAAAATTTACAAAGGGCAAAAATACAAGCACTCAAAATTAATGCTGGTCATTTTGACAGGCCAATGAAGCTACCAATCAAAGCCATAATGGAACTAAATTGGTGGATAGATAACATTTGGCATTTCTACAATCCAATCATTATCAGCAACCCTTCAACGGTGCTACAAACTGATGCCAGTGCACTTGGTTGGGGTGCCACCAATTCCATCTCCAGCTGTGGAGGTAGATGGACTGCTCAGGAAGCATCATTATTACTCACACTGGGCATAAACTACCTGGAAATGTTGGGTGCATTTTATGGCCTAAAATCATATTGTACTGGGTCATATCACCAGCATGCTAGATTACAGATTGATAATACCACCGTGGTAGCATATATCAACCACATGGGTGGAAACAAATCGACATCATGTGACAATCTGGCTAATACAATTTGGCAATGGTGTACTCAGAGAGATATTTCGATATCAGCAACTTACCTACCAGGTAAACTAAATTTAGTGGCAGACACCAGGTCACGCAAAATTAATGAAAACACCGAATGGATGTTGAACAAAAAAGTATTTGCTGATATTATAGCACGATATGGAACACCAGATATCGATCTATTCGCATCCAGGCTTAATCACCAGTTATCAAATTATGTTTCGTGGGAACCAGACCCTGGGGCAGTGGCGACAGATGCATTTTTGCTGCATTGGGGGAAATTGTTTATTTATGCATTCCCTCCTTTCTGCCTCATCAGTCGGGTATTAAGGAAAATACAGCAGGACTCTGCGTCTGGTATTTTGATAGTACCCGATTGGCCTACTCAACCATGGTTCCCAGAGATACTGAACATGGTTTTAGAACCATGTATCACCATCCCGAATAGACCAGACTTGTTGGTACATCCCGTAACTAGGGATAGCCACCCATGCCATAAATATTTAAATTTATTAATTTGTAGAGTTTAAAAATACCACTACTACAGCTGGGACTGACGGACCGAACAGTGAACATGATTTCGGCAGCCCAAAGACAGTCCACCCAAAAACAATATCTGGTCGATATCAGGAAGTGGGAGATGTATTGCCACAAAAACAACATCACCTACAGAGAGATGAACATCCCGTCTGTTCTGGAATACCTGGCAGGCCTCCATTATGATGAGGGGCTCAGTTACAGTGCCATCAACTGCGCCAGAAGTGCCTTATCAACGTATCTATGGCAAGGAACAGAGTGTCACTCTGTTGGGACTCACCCACTGGTAACAAAACATGAGGGGAATTTTTAATACTAATCCCCCAAGAACCAGGTACTCCCAAATATGGGATGTAAGTATTGTCCTGAAGATGCTCAGGAATTGGTCTCCAGCAACAGCTCTGTCCCTACACAGACTGACATTAAAAACAGTCATGCTAATGGCATTGGTCACGGCTCAGAGGGTACAGTCACTGCATAAACTAAGACTGGACAACATGACTTCTTCACCCGAAAATATTACATTTCATATTTATGAATTAGTAAAGCAGAACAGACAGGGAACAGCAGGCCTCAAAATAGAATTTAGGTATTACCCAACAGATGATCGTCTCTGCATAGTAAGACATTTGTCGTTATACATGGAGAAAACAAAAATCATCAGAGGCAATGAGAAGGCACTTTTAGTCAGCCACTAGCAACCACACAAAAGAGTGACGGTCCAGACCATCTCAAGATGGCTGAAACAGGTTCTAACACAGGCTGGGGTGGATACTAATGTTTTTAAATCTCATTCCACCAGGGCTGCAGCTACATCGGCAGCTATGCAGTTGGATGTACCAATGGACCAAATCCTCAAGGCAGCAGGATGGTCAGGGGAAAAAACATTCCAATTGTTTTACCATAAACCAGTCATGAAACCTGGAACGTTTGCAGAAACAATTTTAAGTTCTGTAATTTAATTTAACCCATAAAAAGGGGTTTATAATTTGTGTTAATAAATTTCATGGATTTTAATATCGGATCATGTCTAAATTATGTTAACACAATTCCTCCTACAGTAAATAAGGCAGATGTGATGCATGGACTCGTTTCCAGGGCATGAAATCACAGAGCTTTGAAATCTTCACGTAGTCACTCACGTGACTCCGAAGTAAAATAGTAAGATTAAACGAGAATTTACCAGTTCGAAGTTTGATCATTATTTTATGAGGAGTAACGTTGAGGGAATACGTGCCCTCCGCTCCCACCCATGATCATATACTCAACTGGTATCTCTTCTCTAATCTTACTATGTTTAGTCATTACAGTTATCTGTGATTTCACACCGCTGCTTTGAAGAATGACACGCATGCGTCCTGGCGGGGTTCTTCACGTATTCCCTCAACGTTCTCCTCATAAAATAATGATCAAACTTCAAACTGGTAAGTTCTCGTTTAATCTTACTATTTATTGTCATTTGAACCTCAAAAGAAGTTCAAACAAAATTTGGTTTCTGCAGTTATAAAAGAACCAAGGCACACAAACAGCACAATTCACACAAACATCCATCACAGTGAATCTCCTTCTCACTGCGATGGAAGGCAAAGTCTTGTCTCTCCCCTGTGTTCCATTCTTCTCCCAATGTTAACGCCCCCGGCGGGCGATGGCGTCCCGCGGCCGTCAAGGCCATGCGGGGCGATGCAAGGCAATTGGTACATGTGACAACAAACAGACCTGGAAATCTTGGCTGTGAAACCTTGAAAATGAGCCGTACAAAGAGATCTTCAAAATGAGGAGGGGAACGTAAGTCTGGAACGTCAAAGTGAAAATAAACAATCAGACTGTTCTTTCTGTGTGACTGAAATCATTGACTTGTGACCAGTTCCTATCATAGAAACATAGAAAATAGGTGCAGGAGTAGGCCATTCGGCCCTTCGAGCCTGCACCGTCATTCAATATGATCATGGCTGATCATCCAACTCAGTATCCTGTACCTGCCTTCTCTCCATACCCCGTGATCCCTTTAGCCACAAGGGCCACATCTAACTCCCTCTTAAATATAGCCAATGAACTGGCCTCAACTACCTTCTGTGGCAGAGAATTCCAGAGATTCACCACTCTCTGTGTGAAAAATGTTTTTCTCATCTCGGTCCTAAAAGACTTCCCCCTTATCCTTAAAGTTTGATGATTAATATAACTCGGAGTTCGAGAGCTCAGCAATACGAAAGAGTATTGCAAGAAATGGGTTGGCCAGTATTATTGTTACATGACAATCTGTCAGGCAATTTGCTCATTTCTATAAGTGGCTGGTTAACACCTTTTTTAAACCTAAAGAGATTTGCAAAACAACAGATGAATTCATTGACTTTGCGCGATTTGAAATTTCATCCTGCATGTGAGTAGCCCTGGGAGAGGTTAGCGAAATGGAGAAGATTCGCACTTTTAAGCAAAACCAGAGAATTGCTGTTTTCACACCCATTGCGAGCTCGTAAGGTAACGGCAAATGATTCCTAACAACATGTCTACTCTATTTGGTTTTAAGAGGTATGTGAATTTAATTTGGTGTGAAAATAGATTTTCTTTTGCAGAAACAGAATTTACGTTTAGAGTTTTATCTGGTTATTTTTTTTAGTTTAGATACAGCATGGAAACAGTTCCCTCGGCCCATTAAGTCCAAGCCGACCAGTGATCCCTACACACTGACTATCCTACACATAGCCAATTAACCTCAAAGCATGCACGTCTTTGGAGTGTGGGAGGAAACCAGAGATCCCGAAGAAATCCCACGCAGGTCACAGGAAGAACGTACAAACTCCGTACAGACAGCACCCGTAGTCAGGATCGAACCTGGGTCTCTGCTGTTGTAAATCAGCAACTCTACCGCTGCCCCACCGTGCCGTACATTATTCCCCAGCTCAAATTCAAATGTCATCAAAATAAAGTATTAAAAGCAAAATTGCTTTTTTTTCTGAAATGGGCTCCTTTGAAATATTTCATTGGCATCTCTATTTAAGAATGATAAAAATCACGCTGGGACTAAGGGAACACTATAAATAAAAAAGAATAGTTCACCAAAGCATGAAGTGGAAACTGCACAATAATGGCACAACGAATGGAGGAATCACCCACAACTGATACAATGGCTGTTAATTTTCCAACTCTCCAAAGGCATTAGCCAAAATTAAAAAAAAGGAAAGATAAATGGCAATAGGAATTTATAAAACCCCTTCATTTTGATGATTTGTAGATATTTTTTGATAAATAGTTTTCATTAAATGTGGTAATGATGCTGTCTAGTCTGGCCTTTTTTTTGGGCGATAGACATAAAATGTTGGAATAACTCAGTGGGACTGGCAGTATCTCTGGATAGAAGGAATGGGTGACGTTTCGGGTCAAGACCCTTCTTCAGACACTTTTGTCTTTTGTTAATTCATTTACGGGAAGCGGGCATTGTTGAGGCCTTCATTTTACACCCATCCCTCACTGCCCACAGAGAAGGCTGCAGAGGCCACGTCAATCCCTCTCAACACCATACTCCTGCCTTCACCCCGTAACTCCTGACACCCATGCCAATCAAGAACCTGTCAATCTCCGCCTTAAAAAAATATCCATTGACTTGGCCACAGCTTTCTGTGGCAATTAATTCCACAGATTCACCACCCTCTGACTAAAGAAATTCCTCCTCATCTCCTTTCTAAAGGTACGTCCTTTTATTCTGAGGCTGTGGACTCTGGTCCTAGATTCTCCCACTAGTGGAAGCGTCTGGTAATTGGGATTGTATAGAAAGGTGCCTGGTGTTTAACATGGACCTTGTGGGCAGAAAGACCAGTTTCTGTGCTTTATGTCTCCTTGAGTCACGATAATATGTTGTCACATTTGTTGTTTCTTAACATGAACCTTCACGATGTTGTATTTATTGATAAATCCTAACATTTAGTGGCATGGCAAGAGAAATTTGCAATCCTCTATTTCAGAAGGTATCACCTGCCTATGGTGGCACGGTGACATATGCCAGTGACCCAGGATCGATCCTGACTACAGGTGCTGTCTGTAAGGAGTTTGCACGTTCTCTCTGTGGCCCGCGTGGGTTTTCTACAGGACCACCTCCCACACTCCAAATACGTACAGGTTTGTAGGTTAATTGACTTGGTATAAATGTAAAATTGTCCCTAGTGTGTGTAGGATAGTGTAAGTGTGCAAGGATCGCTGGTCGATGCGGGCTCGGTGGGCCGAAAACCTTGTTTCCACGCTGTTTCTCTAAACTAAACTAAAACTAAACTAAACTCCACTAAATTAAAGTACGATACGATATAAATTTATTTATACAAGTGAGGAAATTGTTCTAACTAAACTAAACTAAACTAAACTAAATGAAACTAAACTAAACTAAACCAAGGAAGGGTCTCGACCTGAAACGTCACCCATTCCTTCTCTCTAGAGATGCTGCCTGTCCCGCTGAGTTACTCAAGCATTTTGTGTCGATCACCAATGCAAATGGTATTGAACAATAAATCTGTTCGAAACCAGGAGAATCCAAGAATTATTGATTCCTGTGGGTTATCCTACAACTGCAGTGCAGACCTAGATTGATGGCAGAAAAAATTTCAAAAACACGAGCCCATTATCTCAGCAGCTGGATTTACAGCAGGCATTAACGGCTCATGTTGACATTCACATCTGAAACCTACTCAGCTGACAGCTATCTGATTCCTTTTCACTACTGTGCTTCTCTCTAGATTTATCCTCAATGTAATGGATCACTTTCTCCCCTTTTCATTCATATCCGTTAAATTTGATATGTTATCATTGATTTTCCCACACCAATAATCTGCTATTATCGGCCGTCAGTGTGACTGTTTCAAACTCCAGGAAACATGATTTTATTCAAAGAAACAGCTTATTTTTATCCCATACAGATAAAGCCACACAATCTGTGCCTGCGTCAAGAACTGTGAGTTGAGACCAGAAAATTAATTTGCAGTTATAATTTTGTTTATTCCCACTGGCACCGAGATACAATGTTTACTTATTTACTCTTTATTCATATTAAATTCCATGGATGTGAATTATATTGTGAATCTCAAATTTTGGGGTTATGATTTATAAATTCTGTAAGTAGTGATTTGCATTATCAGAATGGCTACAATACACATTTTCCCGTAATGGTGTTTATGTGCGGTGCAGACTCGGTGGGCCGAAGGGCCTGTTTACGCGCTATAGACTACAAAAAGCGGTAAACACTGCCCAGTCCATCATCGCCAGACCTCCCTTCCATCGAGGGGATCTATCACAGTCGCTGCATCAAAAAGGCTGGCAGCATCATCAAGGACCCACACCAACCGGGCAACACACTCATCTCCCCACTACCTTCAGGTAGAAGGTACATGAGCCTGAAGACTGCAATGACCAGGTTCAGGAATAGCTACTTCCCCACAGCCATCAGGCTATTAAACCTGGCTCGGACAAACCACTGAACATTATAAGCCCATTATCTGTTTATTTGCACTTTATCAGTTCATTTATTAATGTGTGTACATATTTATACAATGGAATATATGGACACACTGATCTGTTCTGTATTCATGCCTACTATGTTCTGGTGTGCTAAAGCAAAGCAAGAATTTCATTGTCCTATCTGGGACACATGACAATAAACTCTCTTGAACTCTTGATATCTCGAAAACTAAAACTAAAGCTGAACAACTAATTTTGGGACCTACTTGCCCGCAGAGACTGGAGGTTTGTTACTCCCCTTGGAACCTCCAACTGCAGCCACCTTCCGGCAGCCCCAGATACTACTTTTGTTTTCGTTTTTTTTAGTTTAGAAACACAGCGCGGAAACAGGCCCTTCGGCCCACCGCGTCCGTGCCGACCTGCGATCCCCGCACATTAACACCATCCTACACACACTAGGGACAATTTTACATTCATACCAAGCCAATTAACCTACAAACTTGCACGTCTTTGGAGTGCGGGAGGACACCGTAGATGTCGGAGAAAACCCACGCTGGTCACGGGAAGAACGCACAAACTCCGTACAGTCAGCAGCAGTAGTCGGGATCGAACCTAGGTCTCTGGCACTGCTAGCATTGTAAGGCAGCAACTCTACCAATGTACCACTATGCCACTATGCATACCATGCCGCACCGACACCATCTGTACACAATTGATTCCGTGTTAGAACAAGAATAAGGGTCAAGCTTACATGGCCATTTTGAGATGAGTAATTATGGCTTATGTTGACAATATGTCTGCCGACCACGTATTTTAACACTGAGACTCAAACCGGAGAAATCCATCTTTAATGGTGAATGATAAAAAGTATAGATCACTCTTAAACCGATTACACTCTAAGGGGACAATGTTGAATGAGATCAGCAATCTTGGTACAGAAACACATACAAATTCCCTAAACTAAAGAAGTATTAGTTTAGTTTAGTTTAGAGATACAGCATGGTAACAGGTTCTTCGGCCCACCAAATCCACACCGACCGGCGATCCCCGCACATTAACACTACCCTTCATATGCTAGGGACAATTTACATTTACACCAAGCCAATTAACCAACAAACCTGTACGTCTTTGGAGTGTGGGAGGAAACCGAAGATCTCGGAGAAAACCCATGCTGGTCACGGGGAGAACGTACAGACTGCGTACAGACAGCACCCGTAGGCGGGATCGAACCTGGGACTCCAGTGCTACAAGGGCTGTAACTCTACCACTGCGCCGCCGTGCCGGCCATGTTGAATGTTGAATACGGTCAACAAGAGAGTCATAGAGTGACACAGTGTGGAAACAGGCCCTTCGGACCAACTTGCCCACACCGCCCAGCTACACTAGTTCCACCTGCCCGCGTTTGGTCCATATCCCTCCAAACCAACAATCTTGGTGCAGAAGAAGGATACTAATCTTATCCGGAGGAAGGGTCTCGACCTGAAACGTCACCCATTCCTTCTCTCCAGGGATGCTGCCTGACCCACTGAGTTACTCCAGCATTTCATGTCTATCTTTGGTTTAAACCAGCGTCTGCACTTCCTTCATACATATCTTGGTGCAGACGCGCTTAGAAGTTGCCCATATCTAAACTAGTATTAGACGAGTGTAAAACCTAATCATTTAATTGTCAGAGGGCCGTGCCATTGATTTGCAAGGGAAATTAATTTAGTGAATAATTCATCGAGTCTCAAATACTCCGTTTAAAATGTTCCTTGTCCATGGCAGACCCTAAAGCAATGTTTAAAGGACTGTGTGTGTTTTTAATTAATAATGGGACACTGCCAGAAAGTATTTGTTCCCTTGATTAGACAGATCAAACTTCAGTGTTTTATGATTGTTTTATTTTTAGAATTTTATGAGTTTTGTGATCTCAGTGTCGGAGACTGGTTGGATTATTAATCCCCTTCAGCCATATAAGGAGGCAGTTTAATAATCTATGTGGCGCCAGAGTACAGAGTTAGCCTGGAATTTGGAGCATAGCACAGACGCAGTGTGTGTCGAGATTGAGTTTGAGTTTAGTTTATAGTTTATTTGTGAGTTAGTTTATTGTTTCGTTTATTGTCACGTGTACCGAGGTACAGTGAAAAGCCATTGTTGCCTGGTGCCCAGTCTGGAGAAGGACAATACATGATTACAATCGATCCCGTCTGCACAGATGCAAGACATGGGGAATAATGTGAATAACTGAATCCTGCCTTCTCATACTGTCATGTGATAGGAGTAGAATTAGGCCATTCGGCCCATTAAGTCACCTCCGCCATTCAATCATGGCTGATCTATCTCTCTCTTTCCTAACCCCATTCACTTGCCTTCTCCCCGTAACCCCTGACACCCGTACTAATCAAAAATCTATCTATCTCTGCCTTAAAGCATATCCATTGGCCTCCACAGCCTTCTGTGGCAAAGAATTCCACAGATTCACCATGTTCAGTGTGGATGATGGATAATGAAATATATACGACACAAAAACAGTGCATAACCTCTCCCAAGCTGAGGTACTGCCCTGCAGGGTAGGTTGGTGTCATGGAGTTCTCACACAAAGACACTGAACATGTTCTCACTCATGCTTTTTATCTCAAGATGGAAAAATCAAATGCTAGGGAGCATAGAATCATAGAGTCTTAGAGTCTTACAGCGTGGAAGCAGTCCCTTCAGCTCAACTCGTCCACGCCGACCCATCTACACTAGTCCCACCTACCTGCATTTGGCCCATATCCCTCCAAATATCTCCTGTCCATGTACCTGTCCAAATGTTTAGTCTAATTTAGTTTAGTTTAGAGATACAGCGCAGAAAAAAGGCCCTTCGGCCCAAGTCGTCCTCGCCGACAAACATTCCCCATCTACACTAGTCCCACCTACCTGCACATGGTCCATATCCCTCCAAATATCTCCTAACCATGTGAAGAAGGGTTTCGGCCCGAAACGTTGCCTATTTCCTTTGCTCCATAGATGCTGCTGCACCCGCTGAGTTTCTCCAGCGCTTTTGTCTACCTCCTAACCATGTACTTGGTTCAAATGTTTCTTAAATGTTGTGTTAAATGGTGAGGGAGCAAAGTTTAAAGGAATAGTGTGAGGCAAGTTTTTTTACACAGAGAGTAGTGAGTGGCTGTAACATGCTGCCGGGAATGATGGTGGTCGAGGCATATTTAATAGTGGCATCTTTCAGACAGGTACATGGATATACAGGCAATGCAGGGATATGAATTATATGCAGGCTGAGAGGGATTGGTCTTGCCACTATGTTCGGCACAGACATTGTGGGCTGTTAGACAATAGATGCAGGAGTAGGCCACTTGGCCCTTCGAGCCAGCACCGCCATTCAATGTGATCATGGCTGATCATCCCCAATCAGTACCCCGTTCCTGCTTTCTCCCCATATCCCCTGACTCCGCTATCTTCAAGAGCCCTATCTAGCTCATGTACTCCTGTGTTGAAGAGGTCGATGTTCTATATTCTATGTTTCTCCCTCTCTGCCAATGGCTCTTATTTCGCATTCTTCGACACATGAAAGAAACAGCTCAGCAAGGGTGGTGTGGACCTGACTCTGTCTGAAGTAAGAATTAGCTGTTTCCAATGCGTTTTCTTGTGAAACAGTGGTTGCCATAGATTATAAAGCCCCGCTGTGAAATGTAATCGAACATTTTGTAAGGATATAATGTTGGAACTGGTTTCTGAACATGATTGTAAAATCTAAAGGTTATTGCATTGGAATCCTATCAATACCCTCGTACCAACAACCAGAGAGCAGTCCTGAACTCTATCGACCTCATTGGATTCCCTCAGACTATTTTTGATCAGACTTTACTAGTCTTTATCTTCCACTACACGTTATTCCCTTCATCATGTATCTGTACACTGTCAATGGCTCGATTGGATTCATGTATTGTCTTTCCGCTAACTGGTTAGCACGCAACAAAAACAATTCACTGTACTGCGGTACATGTGACAATAAACTAAACTCAAACTCAAACTCAATTCAGCCCTGGCCAGGAGATTTGTAAATATATCCAAACGCCTGCAGAACCGTCCCTGAGCTTAGAGGCGAGTCCAGGTTCACAGTAAGAGGTTGTATCTGACTGACCTCCAGTACATTTCCCATTCGGTCAAGAGATTTGGAGTATTGTGAGCAATTTTGGGCCCCATAACTGAGGGTATAGAGGAGGCTTATGAGAATGATCCCAGGATTGAGTGGGTTAACACATGGTGAATGTTTGATGGCATTGGGAATTTAGAAGGATGAGGAGGGGGACCTCATTAAAACATAGCGAATAGTGAAAGGCCTGGATAGAGTGGATGTGGAGAGGGTGTTTCTACTAGTGGGAGAGTCTAGAACAAGAGGGCACAGCCTCTGTTCGTTCCTTTAGGAAATGGGTGAGGAGAAATTTATTTTGTCAGAGTGTGGTGAATCTGTGGAATTCATTGTCATAGAAAGCTGTGGAGGCCAAGTCAGTGGATATTTTTTAAGGCTGAGATAGATAGCTTCTTGATCAGTACGGGTGTCAGAGGATATGGGGAGAAGGCAGGAGAATGGGGTTAGGAGGGAGAAATAGATCCGCCACGATTGAATGGCAGATAATACGTGATGGGTTGAATGGCCTAATTCTGCCACTCATCACTTATGAGCAGAGATCCATTAAATCCTTTCTCCCTGCATCTTATCTCCATCATACTAAATTGAGGTCTAAACTTGGAAGTGAGTTTACTTTCCATTAAATAAGATTAAGATGACAAGATATATTTACATTGCTGTTCACACCGCCAAACTGGACAAAATTGTTATAATTTGGGAAGCAGTGTGTGGCATGCCAGGTATTAAAGTGTCTTATGCTTTGAACACTGCTGGGAGAACATTAGAATTTAGCATTCTCCGCAGTCAATTCATTCGTGCCACGGGAGTTGCAGTAATATTATCAACTATTATCTCTGAGATGCTTCTGTTTAATAATGAATGCGATAGCAAATGTCAGCACAGAGCCCCAGCTCAAATGTCCCCTTGGCTTGGTAACAATGAGAGGTTGGAAAAAGGCTTGTCCTTCACACAATCTCCTCACTCACCCTGCACAGAACAGGAGACTCAAACATAACAAAAACAACACCCTTCGGTAGATGAGTCTTGACCCCAAAACCTCACCCATTCCTTCTCTCTAGAGACTCGCTGCCTGTCCCGCTGAGTTAGTCCAGCATTTTGTGTCTATCTAACAAAACAACAGCTCCCCCTCCACTCCTCTCCTCCCATCCGTGACCTTTGTGTAAATAGCGGCATGCAGCCTGGCGAATTAGATGCTCAGAAATGCCAAACGTCAATGTTTTGATGAGGAAACGTCCCTTCTGCTGTAAACATAGAAACATAGAAACATAGAAAATAGGTGCAGGAGTAGGCCATTCGGCCCTTCGAGCCTGCAACGCCATTCAATACAATCATGGCTGATCATCCAACTCAGTATCCTGTACCTGCCTTCTCTCCATACCCCCTGATCCCTTTAGCCACAAGAGCCTCATCTAACTCCCTCTTAAATATAGCCAATGAACTGGCCTCAACTACCTTCTGTGGCAGAGAATTCCACAGATTCACCACTCTCTGTGTGAAAAATGTTTTTCTCATCTCGGTCCTAAAAGATTTCCCCCTAAACAATTGCAATGGCCTGTTACCATAACTTCATACATTCTTGGAGAAGAATTGGGCCATTCGGCTCATCAAGTGTACTCTGCCATTCATTCATAACTGATCCATCCTTCCCTCGCAACCCCATTCTCCTGCCTTCTCCCCATAACCCCTAACACCCGTACTAATCAAAAATCTGTCAATCTCCACCTTAAAGATATCCATTGACTTGCCATCCACAGTCTCTGTGGCAATGAATTCCACAGATTCATCACCCTCTGACAAAATAAATCCCTTCTCATCTCCTTTCTAAAGGTATGTCCTTTTATTTTGAGGCTATGCCCTCTGGTCCTAAACTCACCCACTAGTGGAAACATCCTCTCCACATCCATTCTATCCAGGGCTTTCACTATTCGGTAAGTTTCAATGAGGTACCCACTCATCCTTCTAAATTCCAATGCTGTATGGGTGTCTTTTCCATGTTAGACACCAATGCTCATGTTTAGTGGAAGTGGGATTTGGCAAGCTAGTCATCGTTTGCGTGGGATTCTTCCAAGATCTCAGACAAACAACACCAAAGGGAGCTGTGACCGACTGAACATATGTGGTACCTTCTGGGGAATTTCTTGTAAAGGAATGGTAACTGTTATTTAAGAAGGAACTGCAGATGCTGGAAAATCGAAGGTACACAAAAATGCTGGAGAAACTCAGCGGGTGCAGCAGCATCTATGGAGCGAAGGAAATAGGCAACGTTTCGGGCCGAAACGTTGCCTATTTCCTTCGCTCCATAGATGCTGCTGCACCCGCTGAGTTTCTCCAGCCTTTTTGTGTACCTGTAACTGTTAATTCACTGGAATCATATATAATTGAGTTGTAGGAAGGAATTACAGATGCTGGTTTAAACCACAAAATGCTGGAGTAACGGGTGACGTTTCAGATCGAAGAAGGGTCTCGACCGGAAACGTCACCCACTCCTTCTATCCAGAGATGCTGTCTGTCCCGCTGAGTTACTCCTGCATTTTGTGTCTATAATGTTGACAATACCTAGATCTATCTCCCCACCATTGTGGGTGCCACTGTGGTGCATCTACAAGAGGTTTGTTTCATAGCTTCTGTGACTTGGTTTAAGTCCTAATCTCTAGTGCTCTCAATGTGGAGTTTGCACGTTCTCCCAGCTACCAGACATGCTTTAGTTCAGTTTAGTTTAGAGATACAGCCCAGATAGGCAAGCAAGAATTTCATAGTCCTATCTGGGACACAGGATAATAAAATCCTCTTGACTCTTGACTTGACTCTAGAAACATGCCCTTCGGCCCATTGCATACACACCAGCGATCCCTGTACACTAGTGCTATCCTAAACACTAAGGGCAATTTGCTATTTTTATCAAAGCCAAATTAACCTACAAACCTGTACGTCTTTGGAGTGTGGGGGGAACCATTGGGTTACTCCAGCTTTTTGTGTCTATCTTCACTAGAGTAACTATTTCCTTTGGCACTGGTTCGTTTGGTGTCTGGAGAAAACCCACGCAGGTCACAGGGAGAATGTGCAAACTCCATACAGACAGCACCCGTGGTCAGGATCGAACCCGGGTCTCTGGCGTTGTGAGGCAGCAACTCTACTGCTGCGCCACCGTGCCAGTGTTCCAGCTTCCTCCTACATCCCAAAGACATTTGTTCAACTATATGGTGAATGTGAATGTCCCACAGTGTGTTGGTCGATGGTAGAATCCTGGGGTAGTTGGTGAGGTATTAAACTGGCTTATCTTTTGAACACTGCTGGGAGTGTTCAATGGGATAGTGGGTGAAACAGAATGAATTAGAGTAAAATAGGTGCTTGCTCGATAGTTGGCTGAAGTGCCAGCATCCATGCTGTACCTCTTCATGACATAATCTCTGTGAATAAGTAAATAAGTTTATTGGCCAAGTATTTACATACAAGGAATTTGCCTTGGTGCTCCACCCACAAGTAACAACATGACATACAGTGACAGTTACGAACGACTCAGAAAACACTAAACATTAATAATAATAAAACATTAATGATAAAACACCATTGATCAAGCATGTGAACTAACAAAATACCAGATCAAAGGGAGTCTACAGATTTTGGCTGTTGAGTAGAGCAACTACTCGTGGATTAAAAACTGTTTTTATGTCTGGCTGTGGCAGCTTTGACAGCCCGGAGTCGCCTGAAGACACTACTTCAGTGTCTTAACCTGCACACCAGTATCAGATGAGCAGAAATATCCCTCAACTATTCCTCAGCGAAGTGGTAGAGTTGCTGCCTTACAGAGCTTGCAGCGCCAGAGACTCAGGTTCGATCCTGACTACGGATGCTGCCTGTATGGAGTTTGTACGTTCTCCCCGTGACCTGCGTGGGTTTTCTCCAGGTGCTCCGGTTTCCTCCCACATTCCAAACACGTGCAGGTTTGAAGGTTCATTTGGCTTCAGTACAAATTGTGAATTGTCCCTAGTGTGCTGTATATGGGGATCGCTGGTCGGCGTAGACTGTTTCTACGCTGTATCTCCGAACCAAACTAGATTTGTACTCCACAGTACAAATGTTACAACATGAATTGAAAAAATGATCCCAACATTTTGGTTGCCAATGGTAACAGTGCTTATCTGAAGAAGGGTCCCGACCGGAAACGTCGCCTGTTCATGTCCTTCAGAAATGCTGCTCACCAGTTCATTTACTGCCTCACCCGCTGAGTTTCTCCAGCATTTTTGACTACCAGTTGATTTACTCCAGCACTTTGTGTCATTTTTTTGTAAACCAGCATCTGCAGTTCCTTGTGCCCACATTAATAGAGCTTGCAGCAGCTCAGAAAGAAAAGTGCGCAAATTCTGCCACGCGTGCAAGGAAGCAAAAGAGCTATTTTCTTAAGCTGCAGATGGCTGTGGAGGGTACACAAAATTGCTGGGGAAACTCAGCGGGTGCAGCAGCATCTATGGAGCGAAGGAAATAGGCGACGTTTTGGGCCGAAACCCTTCTTCAGATGGCTGTGGAGGCTGTCAATAGATATTTTTAAGGCAGAGAGAGAGAGAGATTCTTGATTAGTACGTGTGTCAGGGGTTACGGGGAGAAGGCAGGAGAATGGGGTTAGGAGGGAGAGATAGATCAGTCATGATTGAATGGCGGAGTAGACTTGATGGGCCGAATGGCCTAATTCTGTTCCTAGAACTTATGAATTCATGATATCCCCTTTAGGAATAGTTCTTTAATTTCATTAAAATTTAATTTGTAAAAAAAAATAAATGATCAAACCATATAATTGCAACTTGCTATGTGGAAATTAACAGCTGTTTCATCTGATATGAAATGGAACCAGAGTAGATAATAAGGGTAAATTAGTAATTAGGTAGTTTATGCCCCTTGCCCAGTGTTTAAAGTTTGACCACAAGATGGCAGTGTGTAGACACCAAACGAACCAGTGCCAAAGGAAATAGTTACTCCAGTGAAGGTAGACACAAAAAGCTGGAGTAACTCACGGGATGGGCAGCATCTCCGGAGAGAAGGAATAGGTGACGTTTCGGGTCGAGACCCTTCTTCAGACTGTGAGTCAGGGGAGCGGGAAACGAGAGATATAGATGGTGATGTAGAAAGATCCGTTTACTTTCTCATCGTTACTTTTTTGAATATATTTGAGATTAGTTTTGAGACTGTATTCGAGAATATGAAACATTAGCCAGAGCATTGAGTGTAGAATTTGCAGTTGTATTTGATGTTGGTGAGGCTGCATTTTGAGTATTGCGTTCTGTTGTGGGCACCATGTTATAGGAAAGATGTCAAATTGTAAAGAGTGCAGTGAAGATTTAGGAGGATGTTGCCAGGACTCGAGGGACTGAACGTATATTGAGAGGTTGAGCAGGCTAGGACTGCATTCCTTGGAGCGCAGAAGCTTGAGGAGTGATCTTATAGAGGAGTACAAAATCATGAGAGGAATAGATCAGAGAGACACACAATTTCACTTACCCAGAGTAGGGGAATCGAGAACCAGAAGACATAGATTAAAGGTGAGGAGGAAAAGATTTAATAGGAACTTTTTCACACAGAGGGTGGTGGGTGTATGGAATGAGCTGCTAGAGGAAGTAGTTGAGGCAGGCACTATCGCGACATTTAAGAAAAATTGAGACAGGTACATTGACAGGTGTAGGGAACTCCGGGTGCTCCAGTTTCCTCCCACTTTCCAAAGATTAGATTAGATTTCCTTTATTGTCATTCAGACCTTTCGGTCTGAACGAAATGCTGTTGCCTGCAGCCATACATGTAATAATAACAACACACAATAAACACAAATTAACATCCACCACAGTGAGTTCACCAAGCACCTCCTCACTGTGATGGAGGCAAAAGTCTTAGAGTTACTGTCTCTTCCCTCCTCTTCTCCCTCTGCGCCGAGGCGATACCCCACCGGGCGATGGTAAGTCAGTCCCGCGGTTCAAGCTCCGCGGCCCGGGAGTGGTCGAAGCTGCCACCCTCCAGTCCAGCGGACGCAGCTGTTGCAATGGGAGCTCCGGAAAACAGGCACCAGCCTGTGACCTGCGAGCTCCCGACATTGTCCTCCACTGGCCCGCGGCCGAGCCCCGGATCCAGGTCGCCGCCGCCAGAACGCCGCCTTAGCCGCCGGAGCACCGTCTCCGCCCCGCACCAGGCCGCCCACACAGCAGCGTCTCAGCCCCGCACCGCGCTGCCCACACGGGAACGCCTTCCAGCCGGGACCCAGGCCGCCCACACGGGAGCGCCTTCCAGCCGGGACCCAGGCCGCTCACACGGGAGCGCCTTCCAGCCGGTAGCCGTGCCGCCCGCACGGGAGTGTCTCAGCCCCGCGTCGTCCGCCCTCACCGGAGCGCCGAGTCGTGCCGCTGCCCGGACGTCGCCACAGCTCGAAGATGGCCAGCCTCGCGTTGGTGAGTCCTGGCTGGCTCTACCTCCGGACCCTTGAGGTCGGTCGCAGGTTGGAGGCTCCGCCATTAGGCCTCAGCGCAGGCGGGGGAAGAGAAGGGGGATACGACAAAAAAGTCGCATTCCCCCAAAGGGAGAGACAGAAAGCCCTGTTTCACCCCCCACCCCCCCCCCACACACACACATAACACCACCTAATAACCAAAAAAATTACTAAACTAGACAAAAAAAACAACACAAAAAAGTAAAAACAGACAGACTGCAGGCGAGCCGCTGCCGTATCACAGCGCCGCCACTTCCGGAGTGTTCAAAGGCGTGCAGGCCAAATTCAGGCAGGTGTGACCAGTGTAGATGGGACATGTTGGTCGGTGTGGGCAAGTTGGGTCGAAGGGCCTGTTTCCATGCTGTATCATCTATCACTCTATAAGCTTTCACACAGATACTATGTCATATATTATGTCAATATACTACATCAATATACTATGTCAAGAGAGAGTAAGATTTAGCTCTTAAGGCTAACGGAATCAAGGGACATGGAGAGAAAGCAGGAACAGGGCACTGATTTTGGATGATCATATTGAATGGCGGTGCTGGCTTGAGGGGCCAAGTCAACAACTCCTGCGCCTATTTTCTATGTTTCTATGTCAGTGTTCTGCAGATACTGTGGTATTGGCACTAACAGCAACTGTCTTGTTCTGGAGGCTGTCACCATTGCCGTGTTTGTAACGAGTCATGTTACATGTAATTCACACGTGGCGGGTAGAGGTGGTTCCCTGCCAGGACAGATGGTGCGGCAATGGTGGGTGGCAGCGCCTGCCATCTGATGGGAAATGTGGGAGAAAAGGCTCATCCTAATGGCTCAGCAAGTTTATCCTTTGAAGAGCAACTGAGCAGGAAGAGTAGCGTGGGAAGGAACAGCAGACGCTGGGTTACGCCGGTGATAGACACAAAATGCTGTAGTGACTCATCGGGTTATTCCAGCATTTCTCTCCCAATTCAGCTGGCACAGGTTTAGGGGATAGAGTGGTGTGGCACGGTGGCGCAGCTGCTGTCTTACAGCGCCAGAAACTCGAGTTCGATCCTGGCTCCGTGTGCTGTCTGTATGGAGTTTGCACGTTGTGTGAGCTTTCTCCGGGTGCTCCAGTTTCCTCCTACTTTCCAAAGGCGTGCAGGTTTGTAGGTCAATTGGCTTCTGTAAATTGTCCCCAGAGTGTAGGATAGTGCTAGTGCGCATGGAGTGATCGCTGGTCGGCGCGGACTCGGTGGGCTGAAGGGCCTGTTCCACGATGTATTATTAAACTAAACTAAGCTAAACAAAGCTAAACTAAGCTAAAGTAGATTAAACTAAACTAAACTAAAACTAAGATGGAGTTGGACTTTGGACACCCAGTTTTCTGATGGGGAATGTTTACCTTCCTTGAACTTGGCTGCAGGGAGATACAAAGATGGACACAAAATGTTGGAGCAACTCGGCGGGTCAGGCAGCATCTCTGGAGAAATGGAATAGGTGACGTTTCGGGTCGAGACCCTTCTTCAGAATGTTTCAGATACGCCTCTGTGAGTTTTTTAATCAGTTTCAAGTTTGTGTACATGCCTCCACTGGCAAACTTTCTCATCGGTTGTTACTGATGTTGGGGTCTCGCGATCGACCCGCGATCAGTGGTGGATGAGACTGAGGGGGAAAAGGGGAAGTCAGTGTGGACCCGGTGTGGGAGGGGGGACTCAATGAGTCAAAAAGTCAAATTGAATATTGCAACGTGTCCTTAAAAACTCTGGTCTTGTACAACTGACAATGCAGCATCTCACTAGAATTTAGAAGATTGAGGGGGGATCTTATAGAAACTTACAAAATTCTCAAGGGGTTGGACAGGCTAGATGCAGGAAGATTGTTCCCGATGTTGGGGAAGTCCAGAACAAGGGGTCACAGTTTAAGGATAAGGGGGAAATCTTTTAGGACCGAGATGAGAAAAACATTTTTCACACAGAGAGTGGCGAATCTCTGGAATTCTCTGCCACAGAAGGTAGTTGAGGCCAGTTCATTGGCTATATTTATGCGGGAGTTAGATGTGGCCCTTGTGGCTAAAGGGATCAGGGGGTATGGAGAGAAGGCAGGTACAGGATACTGAGTTGGATGATCAACCATGATCATAGTGAATGGCGGTGCAGGCTCGAAGGGCCGAATGGCCTACTCCTGCACCTATTGTCTATGTTTCTATGTTTCTATCTACCAGGCTCATGTTGGACAGGATCTATTATTCTGTTCATGTACAATTCGTAACAGTTGGATTCCCCCCAGCTTTCTTATCTAGTTACCATCCAGCACTTGACAGTAAATTAATTAATATGGGAGACCAAGAGCCCCAGAACCATTTTCAATATTTCAATAGAAGCAAATAACAGCAGCAATACTCTGGTGAAAATCAAACACAGTAATTTTAAGATTTAACAGCAGTTTCAGTGTTCACCAAAATAAATTACTATTGAATAAATGCATTATGCTTTTCCCCCCAAATAATGCCGTGTTGTAGGTAAAGCAATCATTTATATATTTTTTCCTCTCAGATGTATACGTTATTCATAAAAATATTGAATACAGTTTAAACATATTTTGACATTTACAGCAAAAGGCAGATCGTTCAATTTGCTTGCGATTCACATTACTTCAGACGGGCAATCATTTTCTTTCACTTGCATTCCATGCAAAACATTTAAGCAGTAATTAGACAGGACAGGTTTAGAGGGATATGGACCAAGTGCAGGAAGGTGGACCTAGTGTAGATGGGGCATGTTGGTCGGTGTGGGCATGTTGGTCGGTGTGGGCATGTTGGTCGGTATGGGCATGTTGGTCGGTGTGGGCATGTTGGTCGGTGTGGGCATGTTGGTCGGTGTGGGCATGTTGGTCGGTGTGGGCATGTTGGTCGGTGTGGGCATGTTGGTCGGTGAGGGCACGTTGGTCGGTGTGGGCATGTTGGTCGGTGTGGGAATGTTGGTCGGTGTGGGCATGTTGGTCGGTGTGGGCATGTTGGTCGGTGTGGGCATGTTGGTCGGTGTGGGCATGTTGGTCGGTGTGGGCATGTTGGTCGGTGTGGGCATGTTGGTCGGTGTGGGCATGTTGGTCGGTGTGGGCATGTTGGTCGGTGTGGGCATGTTGGTCGGTGTGGGCATGTTGGTCGGTGTGGGCATGTTGGTCGGTGTGGGCATGTTGGTCGGTGTGGGCATGTTGGTCGGTGTGGGCATGTTGGTAGGTGTGGGCATGTTGGTCGGTGTGGGCATGTTGGTCGGTGTGGGCATGTTGGTCGGTGTGGGCATGTTGGTAGGTGTGGGCATGTTGGTCGGTGTGGGCATGTTGGTCGGTGTGGGCATGTTGGTCGGTGTGGGCATGTTGGTCGGTGTGGGCATGTTGGTCGGTGTGGGCATGTTGGTAGGTGTGGGCATGTTGGTCGGTGTGGGCATGTTGGTCGGTGTGGGCATGCTGTGCCGAAGAGCCTGTTTCCACACTGTATGAGTCTATGACTATGTCTCAATGACTAATGCCAATTTTTTAAGTGTGTTCCATATCTCACCATGCAGTGGTAGCAGGGTGTTAGATCTTTCCTCATTGAGCCTTTACAGCAGATGTACTAAGTGTCCATGTGTCCCTCTGCATGTTCTTGGGATCTTGAAATCTGCCGCTTAGCACTGGAAAACCAGCAAGCTTGGATGAGATCAAAGTGTGTCTTTCATTGAGTTGACAATGTTCCAGGAGATGTTTCTCACAGCATGCACCCCATGGAAAGTTAAGGTCCCTGAGATTCTGCAATGTATATGGCTACAGGTGCTGTCTGTACGGAGTTTGGACGTTCTCCCCGTGACCTGCTTGGGTTTTCTCGGAGATCTCCGGTTTCCTCCCACACTCCATAGATGTACAGGTTTGTAGGTTAATTGGCCTGGGGTGAATGTAAATTGTCCCCAGTGTGTGTTGGATAGCGTTAGTGTGTTGTGGGGATCGCTGGTCGGCGCGGGCTCGGTGGTCCGAAGGGCCTGCTTCCACACTGTATCTCTAAACTAAACTAAACTAAAAATATCACAACGTCTGGCCTTGGTGAGAAAACAACCATTTGCTCTGAAAGAACATTTACCAGGTGCCAAGTTCAACAATGACAAAAATCTGTATAGGATGGAACTGCAGCCTACGTTGCACTGCCACAATAGTAAGGATGTCCTTCACAAATTAGGAGACCAAAACTGCACACAGTATTCCAGATGTATGTTTCGGGTCGAGTCTGAAGTAGGGTTGCTGTTCCCTTTGGAACCTCCAAACGCAGCAGGCTCCTGGCAGCTCTGGATACTACTCATGAGTAGAAACATAGAAACATAGAAAATAGGTGCAGGAGTAGGCCATTCGGCCCTTCGAGCCTGCAGCGCCATTCAATATGATCATGGCTGATCATCCAACTCAGTATCCTGTACCTGCCTTCTCTCCATACCCCCTGATCCCTTTAGCCACAAGGGCCACATCTAACTCCCTCTTAAATATAGCCAATGAACTGGCCTCAACTACCTTCTGTGGCAGAGAATTCCAGAGATCACGACTCTCTGTGTGAAAAATGTTTTTCTCATCTCGGTCCTAAAAGATTTCCTCCTTATCCTTAAACTGTGACCCCTTGTTCTGGACTTCCCCAACATCGGGAACAATCTTCCTGCATCTAGCCTGTCCAACCCCTTAAGAATTTTGTAAGTTTCTATAAGATTCCCCCTCAATCTTCTAAATTCTAGCGAGTACAAGCCGAGTCTATCTATTCTTTCTTCATATGAAAGATCTGACATCCCAGCACCTTACTGAGTTACTCCAGCGTTTTGTGTCTTCAATGAGAGGACTCAGCAAACAAACAAGACTCTGAAGAAGGGCCTCGACCCGAAACTTCACCCATTCCTTCTCTCCAGAGATGCTGCCTGTCAACGACCCATGACTGGTGCCGGCAAGTTGCCGAAAAGTCGCGTTAGTGGGACAGGCCCATTAGAGTTCAAGAGTAAGGTCATTTTTAATTGCTTAATGATAAACTTGTCTGGAATGCCAAGCTATGCTTGAAATCGAGCTACCCAAGGCAGATGGAAATGAAATGAAAAGATAGGTTAATGGTGTAAAGATACAAGTACTTAAATGCTTGATGGACCATACAAATTGTTTTTGACAAATTAAATCTGCCATATCACTTATGGCTTGGGTTTGTCGTTAGAGAAGATTTCACATGGAACAAATTATTCAGATGACCGATAGCATGCAATTGCTTTTTCTTTTTTTTCCCACAGCTTCAGAATCATTAACTGTGCGCAATACTTTGGCAGGATGTTGAGAAGACCATTGAACTGCGGTGGTGCCATGCCGCCTGCCTTCACTTCCTTTATTAAGATGGATTGTGTGTGATCACCAGGAAGGCGACACAGAACCGCACAAACTCGCAGAAACCCAGTGCCCCATCGCAACTCCTTGGTTTTCCAAAGGCTTTTCAGAATTGACTATGTGGAAGCTGTATCGCGATGGCTTTGGAGTCAAATCTAAAAGTCACTTTGCAGAAACAGAGAGGTATGCAGGGCGTCACGGTGGCGCAGCGGTAGAGTTGCCTTACAGCACCAGAGACCCGGGTTCGATCCTGACTACAGGTGCTCTATGTATGTTCTTCCCATGACCAGCGTGGGTTTTCTCCGGGTGCTCTGGTTTCCTCCCACACTCCAAAGACGTACGGGCTCGTAGGTTAATCGGCTTGGCAAAATTGTAAATTGTCCCTAGTGTGTAGGATAGTGCTAGTGTACGGGGTGATTGCTGGTCGCCGTAGACTTGGTGGGACGGTATCCCTAAAGTCTAAAGTCTACATGTCTGTCAATGTCTAATGAGACCAGGTTGATGTTTGTGTGTTTAAGAAGGAACTGCAGATGCTGGAAAATCGAAGGTAGACAAAAGTGCTGTCTGAAGAAGGCTTTCGGCCCGAAACATTGCCTATTCCCTTCGCCCCATAGATGCTGCCGCACTCACTGAGTTTCTCCAGCACTTTTGTCTACCTTTAATGTTTGTGTGGAATTCTCTGCCTCAGAGGCTGGTGGAGGCAGGTTCTCTGGATGCTTTCAAGACAGGGCTCTTAAAAATAGCAGTCAGGGGATATGGGGAGAAGGCAGGAACGGGGTACTAATTGGGGATGATCAGCCATGATCACATTGAATGGCGGTGCTGGCTCGAAGGGCCGAATGGCCTACTCCTGCACCTATTGTCTATTGTCTATTGTGTGCACTGTCTTATGGTCAAATGATCCAATGGCAATCACTATCTGGCTTCACAGAGGGAATTTTTTGCCACAAAGGTACTTTACTTTCTTAAATGGAGAATGGTTAATTAAAGAAATATTGGTTCCTGACTGTTCGCTTTGGAATTGTTTCTCAATAACGACCCTTCAGAGAATGAAGGGAACAGAAACACTTAAAGAAAAAGACATATGACAGAGTATTTTTAATCTTTAGGATAATTATGAAGTGATTGCAAAAGATAAACTGTAAATGAAGTGTCACAATTGCCTCAATTGTCTAATTTCAATTTAAATTGCTTTGAAATGATTTGAACAAAAACCAATGAAAATAGCAAGTGACAAAAGAAATTAAACCGCATTCAGCCATCTAAATTCATTTAATAGCCTTCAAGGTAATTTGAAAGGGTTTCCTTATCTACAGTGCTTTCTTCAAATCATCAAATTCATCAACTGCTGAGGGCAGATATTAATATCCAGAAAGAATTTAAATGCTGCATTCTTATTCTTGTGCATTTAAACACTAACCCACCCAATAGTGGCTGAATATACTTGAAGAACTAAAAGAGAAACATTCATCATCGACGGTCACGGGAAAAGAGTATGACCATCCGCTCCTCTCCTCTCCTCACCATAGGGTCGTCTACTTGTGGGTCTGCAGATGTCTGTGGAGACTGATCCGCGATCCACACACACCTTGGTGCAGCGTGGGCAGTGGAGACTGGTGGTGGTCGGTGGTAGTCGAGCCCCCTTCTCTCTCGCTCTCTTTACGGTGCTGTCGCTTTGTCTCTGCTACGCGGCGTAGTTCCATTTCGTGACGTGCAGCTCCTTCCTGCACGGATTTCCTCCAGGAGCACCTGTCATAGATACATAGATACATAGAAAATAGGTGCAGGAGTAGGCCATTCGGCCCTTCGAGCCTGCACCGCCATTCAACATGATCATGGCTGATCATCCAACTCAGTATCCCGTACCTGCCTTCTCTCCATACCCCCTGATCCCTTTAGCCACAAGGGCCGCATCTAACTCCCTCTTAAATATAGCCAATGAACTGGCCTCAACTACCCTCTGTGGCAGAGAGTTCCAGAGATTCACCACTCTCTGTGTGAAAAAGTTTCTTCTCATCTCGGTCCTAAAGGATTTCCCCCTTATCCTTAAGCTGTGACCCCTTGTCCTGGACTTCCCCAACATCGGGAACAATTTTCCTGCATCTAGCCTGTCCAACCCCATAAGAATTTTGTAGGTTTCTATAAGATCCCCTCTCAATCTCCTAAATTCTAGCGAGTATAAGCCAAGTCTATCCAGTCTTTCTTCATATGAAAGTCCTGACATCCCAGGAATCAGTCTGGTGAACCTTCTCTGCACTCCTTCTATGGCTATAATGCCCTTCCTCAGATTTGGAGACCAAAACTGTACGCAATACTCCAGGTGTGGTCTCACCAAGACCCTGTACAACTGCAGTAGAACCTCCCTGCTCCTATACTCAAATCCTTTTGCTATGAAAGCTAACATACCATTCACTTTCTTCACTGCCTGCTGCACCTGCATGCCTACTTTCAATGACTGGTGTACCATGACACCCAGGTCTCGCTGCATCTCCCCTTTTCCTAATCGGCCACCATTGAGATAATAGTCTGCTTTCCTGTTTTTGCCACCAAAGTGGATAACCTCACATTTATCCAGTGCAATGTGCTCCCAGTTGCTTGATGTGATGTGATGTACAGGATTGTACTCTCAAAAAAAAACATGATAGAGGTTTAGTTTAGTTCTGTTTAGAGATGCAGCGTGGAAACAGGCCCTTCGCCCGCCGAGTCTGTGCTGACCAGCGATCCCTGCACATTAACACTGCTCTACATGCATTAGGGACAATTTTACATTTATACCAAGCCTAATAGTGCCGTCTCAGATAGTGATCCCTGTCTCTGATGTTCATACTCTCAGGTACGTGTTCAATTTGATTGTCTTCCTGGGGTGGGGATTGGTGATTTTTCCATAATTGAAGAGTGTTTCATGGGATTATCTTCAAGGCTTTATCTTCATGATGCGTGTTTGGCATAAGACTGAAACGGCGGAGCAGATTTATATGCACCTGTTTTACGAAGATAAATAGGCGTGAAAAGAACGCTGCATTTCAAACTTGGTCATCCATTTATCATGGTGACATGGGAATCACCTTTGGTGAAAACACTCCCAGGTTTAAAATGAACATTTGCAGCCTGCTTGCCAATGTGCTCAAAGATCCAGGGCAAGGAGGTGGCAAAGGACTGGCATGGGTGATCCAGTGTCCTTCAAGGTGCACCTGTCCCTCATGTAGTAGACAGACTTTACTACAATGTAAGCTGCAAGTGGACATTTCCCCACCAACTTCAGACACCTCCAGTTTAGTTTAGTTTAGTTTAGAAATACAGCGCATAAAAAACAGGCCCTTTGGACCACCGAGTCTGCTCCGACCAGCGATCCCCACACACTAATGTGCCTGTCCCACTTTGGCGATTGTTTTAGGCAACTACAGGCGACTAGTTTGTCGCCGGTGGTCGCCGTGAGTCGTCTCCTCAGTCGCGCAAAAAGTCGTAGCGTCTTTCTGGTCGGCGCTAAATTTTCAACATGTTGAAACATTTTTCGGCGACAGTGGGTTTGACGCCAATGAGCGTAGCTTGACTTCTCCTGACGTAGGTGCTGTCGTAGGTTGTCGCCAGGATAACGTAGGTTGTTCGGCGACCTGCTACGACTATGACAGTCGCCGGCAGTTGCCTGAAAAATCGCCAAGTGGGACAGGCCCGTTACACTATCCGACACATACATGGGACAATTTAGATTTATACCAACCCAATTAACCTACTTCTTTGTCTCACCCATTCCTGCTCTCCAGAGATGCTGCCGGTCCCGCTGAGTTACTCCTGCATTTTGTGTCTATCTCCAATTGTCTTGGCCCCGCTTTGGGAGTAGGAGTGGGGGCGGACCCGGATCACCAACGGCCGTGAGCCCCAGGCCGAGCTAGGCGATCGTTTGCCTGCTTCTGCTGCTGTTGGAGGTGAGACGTTGCATCGTGCCAGGGTCTTGGGCCTGTCCCACTTTGGCCGTCAGTTACGCCACAGGCTGGTGGCGTGCGAAGATTTCGTTCAGGACGAAGTCCACACTCCTCCACACCACTCCACGCGCCAGTCCCGCGCTACCTACGCGCTACCCACACGCTAGCAGGTCGCGTAAATGGCGCGCGAAGGACAGCCAAGTGAGACAGGGCCTTACTCCACCATTTTGTGTCTATCTTCGGTTTAAACCAGCATCTGCAGTTCCTTCCTACACAATAAACCAACGCCTTTGGAGTGTGGGAGGAAACCGAAGATCTCGGAAAAAAACCCACGCAGGTCGCGGGGAGAACGTAAAAACTCCGTACAGGCAGCACCCGTAGTCAGGATCGAAACCCGGGTCTGTGGCGCTGTGAGGCAGTAAGTTTACCGCTGTACCACCGTGCCGCCCCCAGAACTTAAGGATCGCAATTCTGTTCTTGTTTACTTCCACATGACTAGAAAAATAGCTTATCTTCCTCCACGAGGTTCAAAGTCAAGCACTTGAAGCTGGGGATAAATTTCAATAGCACGGAGCCTGCCTCATGTTATTTATGCAGTGTAATTAAAGTGGAACAAACACAAGCAATATCGTAATCTCCCGACCCTAGATAAAACCAGCAGTCGGAGAAATTATTGATTTTGAGGTCTCCAGAATATACTAATTAATCAATAATTACATTTCTGAAAGCATATTCTGCTGAATTATTAATAGTGCTGTAGGGATTTCAGTTAATCTCTATAAAGTGTACATCATTCTGAGGTGGATATTGGAAGACAATTTACAGTATTGGTTTTGGAAGCAGAATATGAAATCTCAAAGATAAATTAAGGCCAGCTTGACAAATTAAGTTGGGCTTTGGCTATTTTAACTCGACCAATCTAAAAAACAAGTGTTAATCATAAACATTTAAAAGGTTTAAATCAAAATGTTAGAACCTTCCAAGTCTTGAATCATTAATTCTCGTTCCATAAATATTGAGCTGCTCAGTAGCTTTACATTTTTGGTCTGTTTCTGAAACATTTTATCGTGGTTCTTGAATATTTTTTTTTAAATATCTTTCAGTTTTAATCGACTGGGTGGCATGGTGGCGCAGCGGTAGAGTTGCAGCCTCACAGCGCCTGGGACCCGGGTTCGATCCTGACTACGGGTGCTGTCTGCATGGAGTTTGTACATTCTCTCTGTGTTCTCCGAGTGCTCCGATTTCCTCCCACACTCCAAAGACGTGGTGGTATGTAGTTTAATTGGCTTGGTGAACGTAAAAATTGTCCCTCGTGGGTATAGGATAGTGTTAATGTGCAGGGATCGCTGGTCGGCGCGGACCCAGTGGGCCAAGAACAGAGAGGGACCCAGGTGGTGGGGGGACCAAGAACAAAGTGGGACTATCATGACTCTAATGAATACTTGGCCGGTGCCAAAAACATGGCGACTTTTTTGTGTACTTTGTGTATTGTATGCAAAAAAAACAAAGAATTTCAATGTACCGAGGCACATGTGACAATCAATGATACTTCTTTTATCAAATGCACCGAGGTACAATTAAATTCATTTTTGTATACGGTTCAGTACAAGTATCAATATACATACGCACACTTAGATACATCTGAGATAAGTATCTAAGATACAGAAGTGTGTAGCAGTAGTATATTGAGACAGTGTCCAGAGTCGCTGGTTCGGTGCCCTTTTTAAGTCCCAGTTGTTGTAAGTACAGGGATCTTGATCTGACCATGAATTAATGAATACGTTTATTGGCCAAGTATTCACATACAAGGAATTTGCCTTGGTGCACGCCCGCAAGTGACAACATGACATACAGTGACAGCTAGGAATGTCACATAAAACATTAAACATTAATAATAAAACATTATCGATTAAACATGTGAATTAAATAAAATACCAGGGCAATAGGAGGCTACAGATTTTGGGTTATTGAGTAGAGCTACTACTCAATACTAATAATAATAATAATAATAATATCTTTTATTGTCATTGCACATCAGTGCAATGAGATTTAGTATGCAGCTCCAACCGATGTAAAAGAAAAGTAAAATAAATAAATAAACTGTGTGACGTGACCATCCGAGGGAGACAGTCCAGGGGGGGTGGGGGGCACTCAGCAGGGCCGGTTCAGAGCCGCTATAGCTCTGGGAATATTGTCTGGAGGTTCGGGCGTAGAAGGCCTTGTAGCGTCTGCCGGAGGGAAGTAGTTCAAACAGTCCGTTACAAGGGTGTGAGGAGTCTTTATGGATGCTGACGGCCTCCCTGAGGCACCGTGTGTGGTAGATGCCCTCCAAGGCTGGTAGCTGTGTCCCAATGATCCTCTGCGCTCTGTGGGTGACGCGCTGAAGAGCTCTCCTCTCCGCCTCCGTGCAGCTGAGATACCACACAGAGATGCTATACGTTAATATGCTCTCTGTGGTGCAGCGGTAGAACGTTGTCAGCAGCTGTTGGGGCAGACCAGTCTTTTTTAATGTCCTCAGGAAGAACAGTCGTTGCTGTGCCTTCTTGACCAGCGCGGCGGTGTTGGTGGACCATGTGAGGTCCTCTGAAATGTGAGTGCCCAGAAACTTAAAGCTGGACACTCTCTCCACACTTTCCCCGTAAATGGAGATTGGGGCGTATTCTTCATTATGGGACCTCCTGAAGTCAATAATCAGCTCCTTGGTCTTGGAGGTGTTTAGTGACAAGTTGTTACGTGCGCACCAGTCCGCAAGGTTCTGCACCTCCGCTCTGTAGGCACGCAAAGTATCATTGAATCATTGAACTTTTGCAATTGGGGCAATCTCACATATAAGGCACTTATATAAGACCACATTTGGAGTATTGTGAGGTGTTTTGGGCCCCATATCTGAGAAGGGATGCGCTGACATTGGAGAAAATCCAGAGGATGTTTACGAGAATTATCCCAAGAATGTATGATAAGCATTTGGCGGCCTGCACTCACTGAAGTTTAGATGGATGAAGACCAACCTCATTGAAATTTACTGAATGGTGAAAGGCCTAGATAGAGTGGACGTGGAGAGAATGTTTCCACTAGTGGGAGAGTCCAGGACCAGAGAGCACAGCCTCAGAATTAATGAACGCCCCTTTAGGAAGGAGATGAGGATGAATTTCTTTTAGTCAGAGTGGTGAATCTGTGGAATTCACTGCTACAGAAGGCTGTGTAGGCCAAATCAATGGATATTTTTAAGGCAGAGATAGACAGATTCCTGATTAGCGTGGGTGTCAGGGGTTATGGGGAGAAGGCAGGAGAATGGGGTTAGGAGGGAGAGATAGATCAGCCATGATTGAACGGCGGAGTATACTTAAAGCCCTGTCCCACTGTCAGGACCGGATATACGTATAAGCTAGACAAGCTTAAGCTTAGGGCCTCGAGATCTAGGGGGGCCTACTCACCTCCCTGTCTCACCGGACCCGTCGAACCTTGCCGCCCCACCGACCATCCACCCACCGGGACCTCCTACTCTTTGCCCGCTGAGCCTGGCCACTCCACCACCCTCCAGCAGCCCGCAGCCTTCTCCTTACCTGCAGCCTGGCCCCCATTGTTGATCCATTTTCCCGTCTCCAACGGACCCCCTCCTCTTGGACCCCCCCCCCCCTCATGGCCATTGGTACAATGAAATTTGGGGGTCACCATCCGACGTCGGAACGGGAGAACATTCTCAGCGGCTTGGAGTTCTGAATCGGCCACTTCCTACCGGAGACGGCGGCTCCCGAAGTCCACAGGCTGAGCTGGGTGGAGATTCAAGCTGGCGGCCCTCGGCAAAGGGTTCCCAGGGCTCCGCGATATTAAAATCAGCGTGGCCCGAGGCTGGGAGCTCCGTGAACCACAGCTCCATGATATTGAAGCAGCAGGCCCAACACTCCAGAGCTTCAAACGGCAATCTAGGTAAGGCATCGCCCGCTCCGCGGTGAATCCAATATGTATTTTAAAACCAATTGTTTAATGACAATATACAGTCTGATCTAAAAGTGTCACACTGTCACTGTCGGTCCTCTAGTCGTGGGGGTGGGGGATTTGGAGGGGGGGCCCCTCACAAGTGAAATAGCTTAGGGCCTCTCTTCATCTAAATCCGGCCCTGCCCACGGTACGAGTTCATTCAAAGAGTTCTCCCGAGTTTGCCCTGATTCGATCTCGGAGATTTACGGTAATGGCCGCTCGTAGGTACTCGGGGCTCTCGTGGACATTTCTCAGCATGTTGAAAAATCTTCACGAGTCTTCCCGAGCTTACCTGCCGTTAGCGAGTCTTCCCGAGTACTTGCCGTTAGCGTTACGAGCCACTAAGAGACGTCCCCGAGCTCCGACGTACCCGCTACGTTCATTCTCCGTGCTTACCATGAGTTTGCTTTTTTTTAACTCGGGAGAGTTCTTGAATGAACTTGTACAGTGGGACGAGCTGAGTGGCCTAATTCTGCGCTTATGATCTCATGAACATAATGATTGCTCACACTCAAAATGATTTACATCACTGCAAAATATAAATCTTTACTCCGACTAATGTCGAAACTCTTATTCTCTTGATCAAAACTATGATAACAACTGATCACTGGATCTGAAACAATATTGGTGCTTAGTTTTGAGCAGACGAACTGCCTTCAGGCATAATTACTGATCATTAAATATATTGATTTCAATTACACTGGATTTCTCAAAGGGTGTCTGGCTAAAGGTTTATTAGATTGGAACAATCTCAGCAATAACGTGAAAACCTTGAGACTTCATAAAATAATATTTTGAAGACGTTTGCAGGATTTATGAACTCACTTGCCCTAATCATTTGGCTGTTCCTTATTCTGTCTGATCTATTAATTGTATTTCAGTGCTTTCACTTCATCCGTACTCCTCTGTGTTTTAAATCGTTGTTGTGCTGCTGCAAGTGAGAATTATTTTATTGATCCGTTTCGGGACATACGACAATAAAACACTCTTCATAAGTTCATAGGTTCTCGGAGCAGAATTAGATCAATCGGCCCATCAAGTCTACTCCGCCATTCAATCATGGCTGATCTATCTTTCCCTCTCAACCCCATTCTCCCCGTAACCCCTGACAACCGTACTGATCAAGAATCTGCCAATCTCTGCCATAAATCTGTGGAATTCTTTGCCACAGAAGGCTGTGGAGGCCAAGTCAGCGGATATTTTTTAAGGCAGAGATAGATAGACTCTTGATTAGTGCGGTTGTCAGGGGTTATGGAGAGAAACCAGGAGAATGGGATTAGGAGGGAGAGATAGATCAGCCTTTATTGAATGGCGGAGTAGACTTGATCAACCAAATGGCCTAATTGTGCTCCTATCCCTTATGACCTTAAAAATATCCATCGACTTGGCTGTCAGTGGCAATGAACTCCACAGATTCACCACCCTCTGTGTGCAGCCATGTCAGCAGCGCGTCAGTTTTTCCAGTTTTTCTATTTTTTAGTATGTTTTAAAGTGTGTATTTTGTGTTTCTTCGTGTGTTTTGTGTGGGGGGTGGTGTGGGGGGGGTGAGGGGGAAACCGCTTTGGTCGCCTCCTCCATGGGGAGGCGACTTTTTCCAGGTCGCCTCCCCCGTGGCCTAACATCAAGGATCGACGCGGCCTTTCCCGGAGACACGCCCGGGGCTTCAGCGGCGGGCGCAGCGTGGACTCTCGGCGTGGAGCGGGCGACCCTCGCTGGGGCTCGCTGGAGGGGAGCGCTCCGTTTCGCTGGCCCGGGGCAGCCGGCAGCCTGAAGTCGCAGCCTGAAGCCGCGGTCTGCAGAGCTCCAGCTGGTGAGGCGTCTACAGCCTCGTGGGGGACCCGGGGGAAGAAGAAGCCATCACTGCCGACCCGCGGCCAACTTCTACCGCGGGTGCGGCATGGACTTACCATCACCCCTGGAGGGGAGCTTCGACCGCCGGCCCTGCAGTCTACGGTGCTTCTGGCTGCGGCGGGGACTTTAAATCTCGACCGCCGGCCTGCGGCCTACAACAATCTAAAGCCGCGGTCTCCGGTGAGGAAGTGCCGATCCTGGACTGACTGGACTCTGGTCCTGTACACGGGGGGGAAATGGAGGAGGACTGGCCAAATTTTTGTGCCTTCCACCACAGTGATGAATGCTGTGGTGGATGTTTGTGTTACAGTTTTATTGTGTGTTCTTTATTATTGTACTGCTGCTGACAACCCAAATTTCCACCAACCCTGGTCGTGTGGCAATAAATTATATCTATCTATCTATCTATCTATCTATCTAAAGGAGAGTCGGTTTGTCAAGGAAGACTCTCTCTAACTTCTACAGGTGCAGAGTCGAGAGCATGCTGACTGGTTGCATCGTGGCTTAGTTCGGCAATTTGAGCACCCTGGAGAGGAAAAGACTACAAAAAGTAGTAAACACGGCCCAGTCCATCATCGGCTCTGACCTTCCTTCCATCGAGGGGATTTATCGCAGTCGCTGCCTCAATAAGGCTGGCAGTATCATCAAAGACCCACACCATCCTGGCCACACACTCATCTCCCTGCTACCTTCAGGTAGAAGGTACAGGAGCCTGAAGACTGCAACCACCAGGTTCAGGAATAGCTACTTCCCCACAGCTATCAGGCTATTAAACCTGGCTCGGACAAAACTCTGATTATTAATAACCACTTTCTGCTATTTGCACTTTATCAGTTTATTTATTCATGTGTGTATATATTTATATCATGGTATATGGACACATTTATCTGTTTTGTAGTAAATGCCTACTATGTTCTGTGTGCTTAAGCAAAGCAAGAATTTCATTGTCCTATACAGGGACACATGACAATAAACTCACTTGACACTTAAGAACCCTCTCGACACTGTTTATCTGTTATGTGGCCAATCAACAGTTGATCAACACTTTTAATGAAGGTTGGCATTTTGTATCGAACCAGACAAAAGAAAGAAAAGTATTTTTTTCAGATAATCCATAAAATAAAGTCATGACAGAACTCCAGGAATGTATTATCGTTTGTTTTGTGATAAATATTTTAAGCCTCCAGTAAAAGACCTTTGGTACCTTTGGAACATCTGAAGTGCCATTTGAGAGTACTTCAATGACCAATTTTATAACTTTGTTGACAATGGAGTGTGGATACATTGGGCATCATTAGCAGAATTAGATGCGGTCAGCTTGATGAATGGGACAACTTTACACATCTTTAGTTTAGTTTAGAACACAAAATACTGGAGAAACTCAGCGGGTGAGGCAGCATCTCTGGAGAACATGGATCAGTGACGTTTCAGGTTGGGGCCCTTCATCTAATTTCAGTTGGAAGAAGGGTCCCGACCAGAAATGAAACCTATCCATTTTCTCCAGAGATGCTGCCTGACCTGGTGAGTTACTTCAGCATTTTGTGTCATTCTTTGGCAGATTTTTTTGTATGACAGTTAGTAGTGAACAAGCTTGCTTTGTGCAATAATTCAGTCATTTTCAGGTCACCCTTATCAATGACGTCTGGGGTTTTTTTGGGTTTATTAACTGGGTTTAAATTTCACAACCACTGAGGTGGGATTTGAACTCCTCTCATCTCTTAATGGTTAGTGCACCCGTCTGGATTGTATATCCAGTCCTTTAAAACGGTGCCATCAACATCAGAGCTGCACAGTGGCGCAGTGGTAGAGTTGCTGCATTACAGCGCCAGAGACCCGGGTTCGATCCTGCCTACGATCGCTTGTCTGTACGGAGTTTGCACGTTCACCCCGTGAACTTCATGTGTTTTCTCCGGAATCTCCGGTTTCCTCCCACACTCCAAAGACGTACAGGTTTGTAGGCTAAATGGCGTGGTAAAATTGTAAATTGTCCCTAGTGTTTGTAGGATAGCGTTGGTGTGCGGCCATCACTGGTCGGTGCGGACTCGGTGGGTCGAAGGGCCTGTTTCTGCGCTGTATCTCTAAACTAAACTAAATTAAACTAAAGCAATTTCAATCTACACATCAGCAAGTCAGAAATTACATCCAATCTATTCTTTAATTAACAGATAAGTTATTTAATTTCCTAAGCAAGAGCAGCTTGTGTGACCCCAATTAGAGAATGTGACAGAGAGCCATTAGACTCGTTTTATTTGTTTTTTTATTCCAGTGCTTGCTGAAGTACCCACAAATGTCCAAATAATTCCAGGCAATTGGCATCACTTATCTCAGGTAGTTTACTTTAGTTTAGTTTAGAGATGCAGCGCGTAAATAGGCCCTTCGGCCCTCCGAGTCCGAGCTGGCCAGCGATCCCCATGCACTAGTACTACCCTACACGCACTCGGGACAATTTACAATTTACAGAAGCCAATTAGCCTACAAACCTGTACGTCTTTGGAGAGTGGGAGGAAACCGGAGATCCCGGAGAAAACCCACGCAGGTCAGGGGGAGAACGTACAAACTCTGTACAGACAAGCACCCATAGTCAGAATCGAACCAGGGTCTCTGGCGCTGTAAGGCAGCAACTTTGCTGCTGCACCACCATGATGCCCCTCTTAGGTATTTAGGAGAAAGAATGATATTTCGTACATTGCCGATTTTTTTGTCTCAAGATATTTCTTTAAGAGGCTCATTTGACTACTAACGCCCGGCTCAACTTACTCCTCTGAAGATGAAAATATTAAATAATGGATAGTGTGAATAATAAAGTAAATAAAATAATAAAGTAAATACTGTGTTATAAATAATGGAAAAAGAAGACAACTTGAAAAACAGAAATAAACTGTAAAATTCGTTTGGACCTCAAGGGGTCCAAATGACAATAAATTGAATTGAATTGAATTGAATTGAAAATGCTGGTAATACTCAACATTTATGGAACTAGAAATTGAGTTAATGTTTCAGTCTGTTTGTCAATTCTGACGAAAGATAATGAATAATTTGGTCACTTAAGAAAGTATCAATAATGTATGGAATAACTAAAGGTTGAAAAATCTGCATTAAATTTATTTTAAA
Organism: Amblyraja radiata; assembly: GCF_010909765.2. NCBI lineage: Eukaryota > Metazoa > Chordata > Chondrichthyes > Rajiformes > Rajidae > Amblyraja > Amblyraja radiata. The sequence continues at coordinate 3,923,109 of NC_045987.1, read as the reverse complement.
GAGTATGTGTTTACGAGATGTAATTTTGGCTTTTGGCAGTTATACAAATTGGTTGACAAAGCCCACAGGATTTCTATAGACGTTGTCAGGGGTTATGCTGAGAAGGCAGGAGAATAGGGTTGAGATAGGGAAAGATAGATCAGCCGTGATTGAATGGCAGGCTAGATTTGATGGGCCAAATGGTCTAATTCTTCTCCGATCACTCATGAACTTATGAGGGAATCATTAAGGTTAAACTATTATTGCCGGCCAAATACACAAGGATGAACTTCTTTCTGACAATAATTATCAGCGCATTCACGTATTTATATTTCACGTGTAGGAAAGAACTGCAGATGCTGGTTTACACCGAAGATAGACACAGAATGCTGGAGTATCTCAGAGGGTCAGGCAGCATCTCTGGAGAAATGGAGTAGGTGACGTTTTGGGTTGAGACCCTTCTTCAGACTGAGTGTCAGGGGAGAGGGAAACTAGAGATACGAAGAGGTGCAAAGAACAAATGAATGAAAGGTCTGCAAAAGGACAAATCAAAGCCAGCAATGATGATCAAAGATGTTCCGTTTTTGGAACTATTTTATTGGAAACATTGAAACATAGAAAATAGGTGCAGGAGTAGTCTAATCAGCCCTTCGAGCTTGCAACGCCATTCAATATGATCATGGCTGATCATCCAAAATCTGTACCACGTTCCTGCTTTCTCCCATATCCCTTGATTCCATTAGCCCTAAGAGCTATATCTAACTGTCTCTTGAAAACATCCAGACAATTGGCCTCCACTGCCTACTGTGGCAGAGAATTCCACAGATTCACAACTCTCTGGGTGAAAAAGTTTTTCCTCATCTCAGTCTTAATTGGCCGACCCCTTATTCCTAAACTGTGACCCCTGGTTCTGGACTTCCCCAGCATGGGGAACATTTTTCCTGCATCTAGCCTGTCCAATCCCTTAAGAATTTTATATGTTTCTATAAGATAACCTCTCATCCTTCTAAATTCCAGTGAATATAAGCCCAGTCGACCCATTCGTTCATCTTATGTCAGTCCCGCCTTCCCGGAGATAATCCTGGTGAACCTACACTGCACTCCCTCAATAGCAAGAATGTCCTTCCTCAAATTAGGAGAACAAAACTGCACACAATATTCCAGGTGTGGTCCCACCAGGGCCCTGTGCAATTGCAGTAGGACCTCCTTGCTCCTATACTCAAATCCTCTCGCTATGAAGGCCAACGTGCCATTTGCTTTCTTCACTGCCTGTTGTACCTGTATGCAGTCAAGCTGGGAAGGCTGCAGAGAAGATTTACAAGGTCCATTGTTGGCCCTGGAGAAGATAATAAGAAATGAAACTAACTAGTGGAACAGTAAAACAAAGCAGAACAGCAGTGGAATTAGAAGGATGACTAGGATGGGGGAGGGATGGAGAGAGAGGGAATGCAAGTGTTAGCTGTGTCTTCTTGTTCTCGATTCCCCTACTATGGGCAAGAGAATCTGTGTGTATACCCAATCTATTCCTCTCATGATTTTGTACACCTCTATAAGATCACCGCTCCTCTCCTGCGAGTCCATGGGATAAAGTCCCATCCTGCTCAACCTCTCCCTATAGCTCAAACCATGTCAAAATCCTCATAAATCGTCTGCACCCTTTCCAGCTTGACAACATCTTTCCTACGAAATGGTGCCAAGGACTGAACACAATACTCTAAATGCAGCCTCACAAGGCATGGAAAATGTAAATGGAATTGGAAAAATATTTAGGCATCAATAATATTTGCTAATACTGCCCTTTGATTTAGTTTGGTTTAGAGATTCGGCGTGGAATCCACTTCGACCCACTGAGTCCGTGCTGAGTAACGATCACCCGATCACACTAGTTCTACACTACACACTGGGAACAATTTTTACAGGAGCCAATTAACCTAGAATCCTGCATGTTGTTGGAATGTGGGAGGAAACCGGAGCACCCGCAGAAAACCCATGCAAGTTTGAAAATATTCCTCTTGCTTGCTACTGATTTCATCTTTAGCAGAGTTCCTCGATGCCTCGGAGTCAGCTACTACCTTGATGTCACTAACTATAACTCTCATTTGAGTTTATACAGTCCAGTTATTTTTTTCTGTTCTCAAGTCTGAAGAAGGTTCCCGACCCGAAACGTCACCCATTCCTTCTCTCCAGAGATGCTGCCTGTCCCGCTGAGTTACTCCAGCATTTTGTGTCTATCTTCGGTGTAAACCAGCATCTGCAGTTCCTTCCTATACAAACTCAGTTCTTTTCTAGTTTTTTTTAGTTTAGTTTAGTTTAGAGATACAGTGCAGAAACAGGCCCTTCGGCCCACCGATTCCGCACCGACCAGCGATCCCTGCACACTAACACTATCCTACACACACTAGGGACAATTTTACACTTATACCAATCCAATTAATCTACAAACCTGTACGTCTTTGCGCTGTGCCATTGTGGGAGGAAAATGAATACATCTGAGAAAACCGTCACAGGTCACAGGGAGAGAGTACAAACTCCGTACAGACAGTACCTGCGGCCAGGATCGAACCCGGGTCTCTGGCGCTGTAAGGCAGCGACTCTGGCGCTGTGCCATTGTGCCGCCCACTATTTGTCTGAACTAAACCTGCAATGAGGTCTAAGGCTGAGTAATCTCAGAAAAACTCAGACAGAGCAATGCTAAACAGGTTATTAGTGACTAAGTGTTTCTTCACAGCATTGTCAGCAATGCTTCCAGCAAATAGCTGTTGATGGAGAGTAAACTGATGGGGTGGTTAGTCTTCAGATTGAATCTGTGTTGCTTTTTGTTGACAGGACCTACTCGGGTAATTACCCTTGCTGCCGGGTACTGAATGGCGCACTAAAGGAGCTTACTAAAGGTTTTCCAGTATATTTCTGAAACTCAAGTCAGTTGGATCCAGGATAAGAAGCAGAATGTGCCTAAAAAAACTCAACAGGCTAGTTTACACAAAATGTTGGAGTAACTTAGTGGGACCTGCGTGGGTTTTCTCCGGGAGCTCTGGTTTCCTCCCACACTCCAAAGACGTACAGGTTTGGAGATTAATTGGCTCAGTAAAGTTGTAAATTGTCCCTGGTGTGTGTAGGATAGTGCTAGTGTGCGGGGATCGCAGGTCGATGCGGACTTGGTGGGCTGGTACCTTCACTATGTTAAGGCCTCT